>NW_015166504.1:187667-205702 GCF_001447785.1 Gekko japonicus
GGATGTGGTCTCTCCTCGAGAGGCCCATCAACAGCCTAGCTGCAGCATTCTGCACCAGCTGCAGCTTCCGGATTTGCAACAGAGGCAGCCCCAAGTAGAGAGTGTTACAGTAGTCCAACCTCGAGGTGACCGTCGCGTGGATGACAGTGGCCAGGTCCTCGCGGCTGAGATAGGGGACCAACTGCCGGGCCAGCCGAAGATGGTAAAAGGCCGACCTTGCAGTGGCTGCCACCTGGGCTTCCATTGTCAATGAAGAGTCCAGGAGCACTCCTAAACTCCTAACCTCCCGCACAGGCACCAAAGGCACCCCGCCGAAGGTCAGGAGAGGGAGCCCCAGATCCCGGCCGGTCCGACACAGGCCCAGGACCTCCGTCTTTGCCAGGTTTAATTTCAACCGACTCAGCCTGAGCCAACCAGCCACGGCTTGTAATGCCTGAGAGAGGTCATTGGGACTGGAATCTGAACGGCCGTCCAACATCAGATAGAGCTGGGTGTCATCAGTGTACTGATGGCACTCAAGCCCAAACCTCCGGACAATCTGGGCGAGGGGGCGCATATAGATGTTAAATAGTATTGGGGACAACACAGCTCCCTGGGGCACCCCGCACTCAAGGGGGAGCCTTCGGGACCGCTGATTCCCCATTGCCACCCCATTGCATTGTCCTCAAAACACTGTCAAGTATAGGGATTGTCCTCAGTGCCAGTGGTATGTAGCCATTTCTGCGTACCTTTGTAGCACTCATTACATGACTCTTGATTGGCAATGTAACACACAGTGAAGGAGAATACAAAATGGTGACAAGCAGCAGCCATTTTGCCACAAAGCCTATGAAGAACCACAAAAAGGGGGGGGGACAGAAGATAGTCTGACGGTTTTGATGCCAGGGGTATGACATTTTGCTCCCAATTTTTGTATGAGTCACTCTCAGCCTCCTCAGAAGTACACCTTACTATGTAGAAAGAGAAAAGACAGTCCCATTCCAAACTGATGTTCTTGATTATGACAGTGCTTAGGAAAGAGGTTACCACCACCCTTACCTTTTGAAACCACACCTTCATTTTAATCACAAAATGATGCATTTCATATGATGAAAGAGGGCTTAGGAAGAAGTGAGATCCACTCTTGCTGTTTTAGATCATTGACCTACACTGAACTGAGTGCAAGGGGAAGGACTACTTCAAAGCTGAACAACAGGAATTAATATTGACATTAACTTTGTCTATAAACCAGGTTGAGTTCCACAATTTTAGCCTACAGGTTAAAACACACACTGACATGAACCCTAGTGTTTGAATATAACCAGTGGTTGCAAATTCAGGTACATCCCTAGATCACATCTAGAATGTAGATGGAAGATCTGCATTCATACCAGGATTCTCATGCTGTTTTCCTGTGACTTAACATGTTAGTCCTATATGTGGTTTCCACCTAGTGGTAGGCTGGTAGGCTGATCTAATAACTTTATCCAGATAACCTATGCTTTGTGAAACAGAATGCATGTGGTTTAAAAACTTCATCCATATTTATCTTCTTTTTCAGTATAGCAATTGTGCAATTATAGGTGTTTCAGGTGTTCTGGTTGGAGTGCTTATTTCAGCTGGTAAAAAATGGAGTAACTGGAATTTTAATTGAGGCTTGTAAAGAACACTACACCAGCATTGTATCCTCTTCTCACCTAGTTTACTTCTGAGGCCAATTGCAAATGCTGGTGTTGACCTCTAAATCTCTAAATGAAGTGAATGGGAGGGGACAATCACATCCAGTTAATGAGTTTTAATTTTTATGTGGTTTGTTTAATTAATTTTTAAAATTGATTTTGCTTTAATTTTTTAATTTTATATATTGCTTTTAAAGGGTTTTCAGGTACCCTGGGGTTTCTAGGAAATAAAGGGTAACATATTTTTAATAAATAAAACAAAAATGTTTCTGCAAACTTTGCTAGAGAGTTTCCTTTTCTTCATATAGGCAGTGGTATCTAAACATGAACAGGGATATAATATTGATCCATGTAGAAAATGTTAGAGATAGTACTGATTTCTAGTAAATTTTATTTATAAAACCATTCACTAGCTTTTTATTCCACTGAATTGAATCTGGAGGCTAACACACACATACACACAAAAAGGTAAATGTACAATAGATATACCAAATAACATAGAAACATAGGCTATGGTCAGACATGCAGTTTGATCTGGTGTGGCCCCACCTCTAATTGATCCAGGATTTTTTGTAACAGAGGACTGTGACCAGACTCACCCTTTGTAACACTCTTCAAAGTGCTTTCACCCTGTCCTTGATTGATCAGATGCAGCAGCCAGGGAGTGGGGCTGTCAGTCATTTTTTCTAGTTTGTCATTTGAGCATGCGCACAAGCACTGATAAACCTGCTGGGATATGTAGTTCACTGCCACCCTCCCACTCTAATCTGTTAAATTAACCTCTTCCCCAAAACACACTAGTTTGCTGAGGTACAGAGGCGTCTTTCTTTGAACATTTTTATAAAGAAAACACAGTTTTGAGAAGCCCCTGTGGCAAAGCGAGAGATGGAGAGAGGTGTGAATATGCAGTTATGCACACATCACTAACTAGTAAAAAAAATTGGCTGGAAAACAAGAGACCAGTCAGACCTGCCTGATTGGTTGCACAACAGAGCAATCAGACAACAGAAAATCTGGTTTGAAACCAGCTCAGGCCCAAAGGACCAGACTTTCAGAGGCATCAAGGAAACACACAGTAAAAGGGAGAGGAACAGGACACAGACAACTGAGGTATGACAGACATATGTATTTTAAATCTGGAAGGGAACAGCAATGGCAACAGATCGAACTGCATGCATGATCACAACCATAATGTTAAATGCAAATCTAACAAATTAACCAGTAAACTACTACTTAAAAACCACTGTGAAATTTGAGTTTCCACAGCAAGAAAACTGAAAACCCCACAGCAGTAAAATCTACTCAGACCTAACCACTTTGTCAAGACCAAATTTATAGGGGAGAAGGCATTCCTTAAGCTACCCATATGGAGTTTTCTAAGTAACTTGCTTAGTCCATCAATTTGACAGGCTGGGTGGAGGAGGCTGTGCTATGCTGTAGAGAAAGGAATTCTCTCTTCCCCTTGCACAGCCTGTTCCTGGCACTTTTAATATAGGCATTATGACACGTTGACAAGTTATGACTGATCCAAGCAGAGCCTCTGTATACAGCCATCCTTATCCTTGCCTCACTGTATTTATCTTTCTTTATCCATAACATCAGCTCTGAAGGAACATGATTCATGCTGCCTTTGAATGCCAGCATCAAGCAGGAGAGACTGAAATGCTCTGTCCTTCCTTGCTGCTTCCACTGCTGCACCCTGAGAGATCTCTTCAAATAGCCCACTCTAAGCATCTAAGCCTGGTGATGGAAAGCCTGTGCAACTCTCCTCTGTCTCCTGAGCTGAGGGATTGACAGGACTTCCCATGGAGGACTGCAGAATCACGAAAAGAGCACAGCACAGGCTTTCTGCCCACAAGCTGGAACTGCAGCTTGATAGAACTGTGTGAGGCATCTGCATCTTAATTTCTGTGGCTCAGTTTACATATTATCTGAAAGGGATGGTTGCCACTTCCTCTGTGGTTCTTGTTTAATGCAGGCCACAGAGGTGTTAGTGATTGAAAACACTGACCCTGCCACCTGAAGGAAATAAATTCATGTCAGTGAGATAACTCAGGCTGCGGTCACATACACCAAATAATCCACTTTCAATCCACTTTCAGTGCACTTTCCAAATGGATTTTACTGTGTGAACTGGCAAAATCCAGTTGGAAAGTGAATTGAATATTGATTACCCCCCCCAGTCGGAATAATGAGACAGACAACAGTTTGGAATTAAACAAGGGCCACTTTATTAACTATTTAGCATAACATTGCGGCAAGGGACCAGCTAAGCGAGCACGGAACAGGCAAGGCAGGTGTCACTCCCCTGACCAACTTCCTTGCCCTTTTCTCGGGTGGGTCACCCAGTTCTGGTCCTGAGCCATTGGTCTGGCTCATGACCAGCAGCCCAGCAAACTGGTCACCACCTAGGAGCGCCTACCCCTGAAGCCTTCCAACTTGCAGAGAGGATCATACCCTAAGAGGTTCCCAGATGAGGTGATCACCATTTCCCACCCTGGACCTTAAAATCCGAAGGCAGTTCCTGATGATCCCCTGTTCCCTAACGGGAAAAATGCCATAAGGTGCTCACCGATTCCAGTTTCTTGCCCGCACCAACCTGCCAAGTGACCAGCCTATTTAGGTGTCGACCACCACAACCAACTATCCAATCCACTGCTCTCAGTACAAGGTAGGCAAAAACACCTCCACCCATTCAGCCAATACTGGGTAAAAGTGAAAAATTCCTACCTGGCCCCAATAGGCAACCAGCCGTAGCCTACACTAAGAACAGGGCGGGAGAAGGGCGAGCGCATTGGAGCAACTATCAGCGGGCGGGAGCGGAGCCTGGCTGTTTAACCAAGTCGGCTCCACCCCTTGCCCATGTCACGATGCGAGGCGTCATGTCTTCAGTTGCCGCCCGCCTTCCTCAGGGCACCAAATCAGCCCTTGGCGACCAGAGGCATTGCCAGGTCGCCGGGAGCTTTGTTATTTAGTGTGTGTGACCGCAGCCTCAGAAAGAACTGAAATAACAGAAAGGAAAGGGGTGGGGCAAAACAGTCTTACCTTTCATTTGAATGGAGTAGCTACAGAAACCTTCTTACATCATAGGTCCCCAACAGGTAGCTCATGGGCCCTAGGGAACCTGCAGATACCTTTTCTGGTGCCTGCCAAGCATTTTCAGGAAGTGGATGGGTCGGGGCGGGGGGCTTGTTCTGATTCCCTGTGTAAAAAAATGTTTCAGCAGTGACTGAAGCAGCCACAGCACAAGAATCCCTCTGAGGCATGTAAGCTGCCCTGGCCATTGTCTTCATTTGAGGGGTGGGGTTAGCAGATTAAACCTCTTCTTCCTGTTTCCACGCCTGCTTCCTCCAGTAGCTTCAGCAGGTAGAAAGAAAAACAAAATGGCCATCATGTGCAAGAATGAACATTCCCATGTGCTGGCGTCCTCTTGCCCCTGTACTGCTGCAGCTGCAGCTGCCTGGAGACAATGGAGCCTGGCTGGTTGGGGGGGGGGACAGTAAAGAAATTGTCTCCCCTCCCTCCAGCCAGTTAGTTTGTTTTGCTCCCAAGCAGCAACAATGGGCGGAAGGAAGGCTAACTTGCTTGGAAGGTGGAGGAAAGCACCCCCCCCAACCGGGCAGCTTCTTTTTCTCCCCAGTAGCAATGACCCGGAGGAGAAGAGGCTTAGCTAGGAGGAAAACTCTTCTGTCCAGTCACATTCTTTTCCTCCCAAGCAGCAATGCTGAGAGGAAAAAAGGCTAACTAGCTTGAAGGGGGGGAGGCAATCCACCCACCCTGTGTCGAAGGCTAACTAGCTTGAAGGGGGGGGGGGAGGCAATCCACCCACCCTGTGTCACCTTTGTTGGGGACCCTTGTTTTACATTATTTTGATGGCAATGAATGCTCTCTCTCTGTCTCTCTTGCTCTCCTATATAATAAGCTATTATCTGTGGAATCAGGATTAAAGGCTTTTTACTGACTGACTGATCCCTTTATGGAAATGTGGGACTTATAAAATCATTGGCCAGTGATAAACCAGCCTACCCTGGTTTAAAGCTCAGCCCAACGATACTGCCATGACCTGTTTTCCTTGGCTGAACACAATGCACCAGGGACTTCATGGAAAACAGCAAGGCTCACAGTAGATAGAATGAGAAGGTGTGAAAACGGAAAAGCACACAGGTCCAGGGAGCTGACAGAAGGATTCTTTTTAAAAACACAAGCAAATGGCTATCAGACATGTTTCCTCTTCCTTCTTACTTTGCAGAGGCTTCCAGGCCAATGGAGGCAACAAGGCCAGGGCAAGCAAACAAGGAGCATTTCTAGTTCACTTCAGATGCACCTGTTTGGGGAGAGAGTTCTAAAAATGGCACTGTAAAAAAGTTTTCTATTTGTGTCTCTGCATAGCAGTCTGCAGGGAACAATCTTCAGCTTCCTTAGACTCTGACATCTCCTACCAACTTGGTTTCCTGACAAGATGTACTGGAGCAATTCAATTCCAGGAGAGAAAAACTACAATCAGCACCTGCCAGTGTTTGGAACTGCATCTGTGGTTCAGATTTAGCCTTTGGGTCAAAATGTGCTAAAGCCTGAATGGTTCTGTGATGGTTCTATTTTATTACAAGCAGAGAGACCAAAGGACAAACAAAATGTGAACCTTAATTAGTGTTACTCCTGTGCTGTTAAGAAAGCGTAGCCAGGTTTTTAAAATTAAAGATATCACTTAGACTGAATTTTGGGTTTGTATGAAAAAGTCAATTTGGTATTGATAACATATCAACTTGGGTCCATTCACTTCAGTGTGATCTATGCCATCATGTCAACAATGTTCTTCTGCTCTTTATTTAGTACAAAAACCCTACACAAAAGAATAAATGGACAAAAATCTGACATTAAAAAAATCACCATACTTGTAAGTCATTTGGAGGACATTTTAATCTCTCTATGCATTCTGTTGCAGACCTGTAAGTCACAATTGTCCAGCAAAATAATGTATAAGTGAACCTCCAATGTGAAACTGTTGGGTTAGGATTTATTATGAAGTTTCACACCTCATTCCCCCACCCACCCCCTGTTTGCACTTGGACTCAATATTTATGATTTGTTACAGGTACTATGTGCTTTAACAAGACCAATTATAGGTTATCAACTTGTAGCCGACACCCAGAGGGCGCTAAGGTTCTTTGACTTGTGTGGCTAGCTGATAAACCACACAGTTAAAACAATCATCCAGGCAGTAAAGGGTAACCAAAGAATTTATTCAAATAAGGAACATCATCTCACAGCTAAAATTCAGTGTGGATGTTCAATGTGTTACAGCCAGGAGCTTGCCTATATGCTCTTCTTGCTCCTCCTCACTTTACATCATCACTGACATCATTTAGACATGCTCAGTTCAGTTTTCTTTGTCTGGTCAGTCATCAATCACACATTTGACACACAGGATGTTACTTGGCCGCATCTCAACTCTTACAATGCATGTGCACTGCTCATTATATTGATTTATGTTTTTGTTTACTTCTTTTGCCTATATTCCTAGACTTCTTTCATCTTTGAATGAACTCTCAGGCTGAGTTCATTTTTAGTACAAACTTAGATGTTTTCATTACAAAAAATGGTTCTTTTACATTAATACATGCATATAAAAGTATAACAATATTCTTATAGCATTGTATAAACTTATTTTCACTAAAAGGTATACAAAATATGAAAACATATAATTACAATGACATTCTAAAAAATTAAACCTTTACATGAAGTCTTTTAGTGTTTTAATGTAACCTATGACATAAAGCTCTTGTAGATGCACTGAATCTATCAGTATTTAGTTTGGTCCATCAGAATATTTTTAATAATTTTATAAAGCCTTTCCCCCCTAAATTAAAGCTTTTAATTTGTAAAATATACCACCTCATTTTAACCAGCAGAGGGTCCTCTTTTACAATACAAGTTCTACATTTTTAATTGAACCTTTTAATTGGCCTTCAGGTGTGCATGATTTATTATTTTGTTTTCTTAAACCTTTTGGAACATCTCCCAACTTTTGCTCATTAGTCCTTTTAACTTAGCTTCTTTAGCCCATGATTTATGTCTTCCATGTTGGCTGGGGTCTCTACACACCTGGTCAGCCCTTGGCCATTTTCCAACTCTTGCTCTTGTCAACAGCTTATTAGCTTTAAACACATTTCATTATTAGAAAATTAAAACCTTAAATAGTTTTCTTTTTTTTCATTAAACATACAAAAACATTTTATCCATAAGCTTTCATTCTCAGCTATAAACATTCAGAGATATTTACTCTTTTAACAATTATAAAAACACCCCAAAATTTAAGATTTTCCATAGAAAATACAATTGAACTTTATTTAATCTTATTAATTTTGGCATCCTTTAGCTTAGCTTGTGAATTCTTGCCAGGTAAGTTCTGAGTGTCTTGACCATAAATCTTTTAACTGACAATTAATTACTGGGGTGTTTTTACACCAGTCCAGTTCATGTTAGTGTTTATACAAGCCAACAGCGTCTATTCCTTTTTAGGCAAGCATTCTTTTTGTCTTTAAAAAGTAAACTTGGTAGCAAAATTAATATTTTAGCTAGCTGCTGTCTTTACAAATATCTTATACCATAATCTTGGTAATTGTTTTACACAAAGTATAGCATTCTAAAAACACACACGTCAGAAGAGAGAGTTTTTCTCTTACAATATATAGCTGTCCTCTGTTTTACTCCAATTTTAGGCTTTGCTCATTAATTCCTTTGAAGTAGAGAGGTTCTCATAAATCTTGGCTTCTGGCTCGTTTTTTGCTCATCTCAGTCCAATTAAAAGTTGACATCAGAACACCTGCTCATTAAAACTCAAATACTCCCAGTTTAAAAAGAACCTCCCTTGTCAGTTAAAAATGAATTAAACCACCTGGCTTTATAAAGCTGTTTAGTGGTTTAAACTGTTTGTTAATCCTCCAGGAGAGCCCCAAAGGATTTCCCCCAAAGTTTCCTGTAAATCAGCAATAATCAATAGAAAATCACTTGAACCCTTCAATTGTCCTCTACAAACTGGTTTACCTTAATTAGTGAAGGATTTTATTTGCTTGATTAGATCTGATCTAGACATCACCTTGTACATTTCACCCAATATTTCCTTCATTTCATAGCCTCTAGATAGTGCTTTTTAACAACAACAAACTCACAATCTTTTTCATAAATGTATGACAGTGAGGGTTCACTCCTAAGTATCTGACAAAATGGCCTAGTCCATGAATCCTTGCTTATTCAGGAATAAAATTTCAGTCTTTAACGTGTCACAGGATTCTTGTTTATTTTCAATTCAAGTTGCATCTTGAGCCAAGACAGTTCAATTTATTGGTGTTTTCTTTCCTCCCACTCTCAAATTCCCTGAGCATTGCAAAGGCATTTTTCCCCCTAGAAGGTCTCTCAGATGACTGTAAACTTTGTAAAATGGTATATTTATGGACAGATTTCTAGATTAAAAAGGAAACAAGAGCTGGTGTGGCATAGTAGTTAGAGTGGCACCCTAGGACAGTCAAGTTTGACTCCCCGGTCTGCTATGGGAGCTCACAGGGTGGTGTAGGCCCATCACAATCTCTCAGCCTAGCCTACTTAACAAGGTTGCAATTATGAGGCTAGAGGAGGGGAGGGGAGAAAGATGTTATAAGCCTATTTGAGTCCACAGAAGGGGGAATGGGAAATAAAATAAGTAAATCAAATATAAAATAAGCATAAGAAATACATAGCTGGAACATCACAGACAGTTTGCTCATCAAAAGAGGATTTGGCCAGTTTAGTGCAGTGGTTAAGAGCAGCGGACTCTAATCTGGAGAACCAGGTTTGATTCCCCACTCCTCCACATGCAGCCAGATGAGTGACCTTGGGTGTGTCACAGTTCTCTCAGAGCTCTCTCAACCCCACCTACCTTACAGGGTGTCTGTTGTGGCAAGAGGAAGGGAAGGAGATTGTAAACTGCTCTGAGACTCCAAGTGAAGAGCGGGGTATAAATCTAACTATCCTTCTCCTCCTAGCATGGATAATCTTGAGTGTATAGTTAGCCCCTTTTGGGACAACATGCTCATTTAGATGGACCTTTAGTCTGCTTTAAGAAATATTATTTTCTTCCATACTTTGAGCACAGATGAGAGTCCAGTGCTCCAGCCACTTTATATATATATTTCAGGCAAATCCTTATACATTTTATATTTTTTTTCTGATTTGGTTCAGAGCTTTATAAACTTTTTAATGCCAGTTCTCAGTGATTCTTTTTCTAAGTGAGAAAGCCCAGCTGCTTAAGCTTTTCTTCAGTAGGAATATGCTCAGTTTCTGCAATAATTAATTTGAATTGCTCTAGCATGTATTCACTACCATGTCATTTTTTGAAAAAAGAAGAACATAGAAGAGGGAAGTCTAACTATGCACACAGCAGGGACTTCTTTAATGGCAGTATTATATATGCTGTTCTATTTCCCCCAAAAAACCTTGTATTTTAATTCCTGCAATTGACTTAATCCTTTCCTAAACCTATGGTTCCAGTAAGTATTCTACTATGACTCTCACTGTGAAATGCTATGCAGAGTAACCATAGTCTAAGCCTATTGAAATCAATGGGCAATGACTGGAGTGACTTTACATAGGATTGTACTTCAAGGTAACTGATGCTGTTGGCATTATAGCAATGTTGATTTTAGTCTGTTACTGAAGTAAGACATGATAAAGCTGTCTTTTTTTTGTAATAGGAGCAGTTTTGTTTATTAAAAAGCAATTTGTCTTACATTTCATCATAAAGCTAAGAAAAACAACCCGGTTGAAGTGTAAGTAATACTTTTAATGTAATGTTTTATTTGAAAGATTAATTAATTCAAAGGCAGCTGACTATGCCTCTACTCAACTAAACAGGATTTCAGTAGACTCACCTAAAATAACCATGCTGACAACGAGAGCTTTGACTCCTGAAAGCTCAAACCCTGAGAATCTTGCTGGTCTCGACGGTGCAACTGGCCTCAAATCTAGCTGTTCTACTGCAGAGCAACACAGCTACTCTCTGAAACATTCTTTATACATTTATTTACGCTCTTGGAGAGCTCAGCTTGGCTGGTGCTAATCTGTTGATCGGTAAAGTCAGTCTTGATCCATTTTGATCCAGCCTTGGAAAATACCTCTTTGTTTGGCTGCTATATAAACTAGGTAAAATGCATCAAGAATATTTCTGTGAAAGGAAGAAAGAAATCAAAGGCAGACTCTGGCTAGAATCCACTTTTCTTCTGAGCAAGACACAGGTGCTGTGTCTCTAAAAGCTTTCGCAAGCCCTCTCAATTTCAGAAGAGATTTGCCCTGTGATTCAGGAAGCTGCTGTTCAAGAAACAGAAATCCAGAGCTTCCTAGTGAACACAGAAGGGGCTTCTTTGGGGGGGGGAGATTCCATGCAGTGAATTATTTTTTTAAAAAAAGCATTATTGTAATACAGCTAAACCTAGCAGGGTTGGATTTTTTTAAGTGGCAATATTAATGAGCTCAGAGCAAAGAGATACCTAATTTGATTGACTGACACTTTTAGTCAATAACCATTAAGGCTTCAGTAAATCTGATTGTAATTTAAACATATATTCATCATTTATTACTAACGTGTATTGGCGAACAAGTCAGTCTTGTTCAGATTCTCTTGATCTTGTTCTGTTGACCCTCCCGGAACTTATCTACTTCTCTATATTTTATTGATTATTTATGAATGACCACTGTCTGATTTTATTATCTTACATAATATATATTTTTATATCCAGTTGTTGTTTTATTGTTGTAATCCGCCCAGAGCCTTCAGGAAAGGGTGGAATAGAAATCTAATAAATCAAATCAAATAAGCATATTTATCTAAGGTCGAAGAAAAAGTATAGATAACATGATTTCTTGCCGTGTGCTCTATGGGGCTGCTCTTGAAGACAAGTCAAAAACTTCAGCTGGTACAAAGTACTGCTGCTTGCTTATGATAGGCATGAATCACTTTACTCATATTTTGCTTATTTTGAAAAACTTACATTGACTTTATCTCTATTTCTGGGCTCAATTTAAGGTGCTGATTTAACATATAAAGCCCTTTATGGCTTAAGATTCATATATCCAGAAACTTCTCTTGGCAGTCTGGTGAGTCATGGAGGTACTGACTTGGCTCATTTCATAGGAGAGTTAAGCAGAGTGGCAGGAGAATTTTTTTTTTAAATGCAGCCTCATTGTCAGCAAGCTGCCAGATTTTTGCTTTCACTTTGCAGATGCACATTCTTTTCCCTACGCGTATCTCTCAAGGCCGCTGGAGGAGTCGCTTAGATCATTGCTTTGGCTTTAGGCAGGATGAGCCGTGGGAAGCTCATACCTGTTTTGCTTTGGGTAGCAGTTGGTTCCCAAGCCTCATGGCGCACGCGGGAACCATAGTAATTGGGTGTTGCTAATACGAATGTACTATAACCTTTCATGCACATAGTTAACCTGTCATTCCTAACAGTATTCCTGTCCATGCATCTATAGCTTCAAATAAAGTAAAACCTTCCTGCAAGTGTGTACTTCTTTGTCACCGTGGGTCCTGACACTCATGTTCTTACTGGAACTTCTTACCAGAAGTGGCAAAGGGTAGTTCTAGAGTTTTCATAGAGTTTCTGGCAATTCCTAGAGGTACCCCAGAAGTGACAAAAGAAAGTCGTAGGAATTTCTGGAAACTCTGTGGTAAAACCATAGAGTTTCCAGTGATTCTTAGAGCTACCCTTTATCATTTTTGGAAAGAACTTTCAGTAGCTACACAAAGTTATTTATTTATTTATTTTTAAAATTCTCCTGCCAATTTTCTTCCTCAAAGTGGAAGCAGGCAACAGGATCTGGGGGCATGTTTTATTCATTTATATGTTTATACCCCATTTTTCCCCAATGGGGACCCAAAGAGGCCTACATTTTTACCCCCTCCTAGGTTTTATTTCCCCCAACAAACCTGTGAGTGTGGGACTAGCCCAAGGTCACCCAGTAAGATTCCATGGCACACTGGGGATTTGAACCTGGATGTCCCAGATCTTATTCTGACACTCTAACCACTTTACCTTGCTGGATGTCTTTGTGATTGTTCTTGAACAAGCTTCCATTAGAAGTATGTAGGGCCTCCTTGTCTTTGTTCAAGATGGGCTTCAAAACTGTAAAAGGTACAAGGTAAAGGTTCCCTTGCTCGAAAGCCAGTCGAATCCGACTCTAGTGTTGCGGTGCTCATCTCCATTTTAAAGCCGAAGAGCCAGCGCTGTCCAAAGACGTTTCCGTGGTCATGTGGCTGGTATGACTAAACACCAAGGCACACAGAACGCTGTTACCTTCCCACCGAAGTGGTACCTATTTATCTACTTGCAATTTCTTGCTTTCGAACTGCTAGGTTAGCAGGAGCTGGAACTAGAGATGGGCGCTGACTCATCATGCGGCACCTGGGTCTTGAACTGCTGAACTACTGACCTTCCACAGCCTGCAGTTCAGCGTCTTAACCAATTGAGCCACCGCAGCTCAAAACTGACCCCCCCCCTGTTTTTGTTCACTTGCTATTAATGTATGCTGTTGTTTGTTGATTTGGTTTTCCTTTATGAGCTATATAATATTTAGCTGTACACTACTTTAGATTTAACCACTTTTGCAAATAAATAGTAAATAAAATAACAATTCAGGGCAAAATAATTCAGAACATTGCATCCAGTTAGATCCCATCCAGACCACTACATCCAGTTAGATACCATCCAGGCTGGTATCATCGGCTGTACTATCTGTACAATTCTCAAAGAGACATTTCCTATCTTGGCCCAAAGCATTATCACCTCAGCATTTGCAGAATTGATATAGATTGACATTTCCTTTATAAGCTTTTTTTCCCATTGATTTGCTTCTGATAGTTAAGGAAGGAAGAAAAATGGATTCCATTAAAGAGTTCCTGAAGCAGAATTAATAACAGATGTTCACAAAGAAGCTTAACTTTAAAATGTAAAAATATTCAAATCCCTGTCTACCAACATTATGAAATAAATGTTTAGAGAAGAGCCTCTCCTCATAACAAGTCATTTGGCACACACATTGTTATTATTAGAGGTGCAAATTTCTTTTTATTTTCGTTAAATACCTCTACGTTTGGACAGAATGGTTTTTTGTGAAGTAGAAATACAGCTAGACTTGATGTGTGAAGACAGATTTCAATTGACTAACTATTTCAATACATTGAGAAGAATTCAGAACAAGCAGTCATGACAAATGGGTAAGATACTCACCGTATTTATATTAACATACAATTTGTGTTTTGAGTGCCATTGCATTTATTTGCTTTCCTCTTTAGTACTTAAATTCTTTTTTGTGCTTCATTCAAAAAATAAGGTTGCTATAAAAGAAGGAAATCAAGCATTTATTCAAGTTTGAAGGGCTGCATTAAGAAGAAGCATTGCAGGCCTCTGTGTTGTAAAGAATAAAGAATAATACCATACTGCCAAATAGCTCCAGTAACTCTTATTTTATTCTTCCTCCAAGAGGCATAGGGTGCATGTGTGGAACTCCCTTCTTCCAGTTTATGCTCACAACAGTCTTTCTACATATTGCTCCCCATCAGCCAAAGAAGTTGCCATCTCAAGTCCTGATTCAGTTGCTAATAGTAGGTTAGATGGGCCAGTACAAGAAGCAGTGTCTTTTCAGCTGTAGCTCCTCATATCTGAAATGTCTTCCCCTGGCTACTTGCACCAGATCCATTGAGCATTTGCTGCCAGGTAAAAACTTCCTCATTTGCTCAGGTCTTTTGCTGATCTTTTGCTTTTAGTTTTGCTATTAGCTGATTTATCATTTTTGTTTGTTGCTTTGTAGTTTAATAATAAATACTTCTTCCCCCCTACTCTCCTGTTATTCTGCAATTTTGTAAATGGAGGTAATCTGGTTTGCTTCATTGCTGCTTTTATTTTTAGCTCAGGGCGGCTAACATCATGTTACAATAAATACAATTAAAATTTAAAACACAGTATAAACATTAAAATTGGTGGTTTTCTTAACAACAGAAATCAACTGGCTATGACATTTTCTGGCTGGTTGTATAATGTATGTTGGTATGTATAATGGCTGGTTATCAGTGGGTGGGTCGTTTGCTTCCATCATGCTTTGAAGTGCAGCTCTGTTATGTGACATATATTTTGATTTACTATTGTTGGTATTTTTTAGTTGTGAGTGTTGGGTGGGTTTTTGATTTGCATAATGTTGTTATAGTGATCTGTGCTCTAAATCACTCTTGTAGTTGAGGGGGCAGAGTAGACATTTATCATATAAGAACAATAAATAAATAGATTAGGCTGAGAGAGAATATCAGTGGTGTCCTAAGCAGAGATACACCCATCTAAGATTTGCCTCAATGGACTCTGAGGAGTGTAACGCTGCCTAGGATGGCACTGTTAAGTGCTCCAGTGGGTTTAATGACTGAACAGAGATTTGAACCTAAGTCTTTCCAGTTCTACTCTGACACTTACCAGGACAACATTCCAGTTCTCTGATTCACACATTTTCTTTTATAGGCTTATTTTGACCCTATTCACATGTTCATCCATGAGGATGAAAATGTGGTAAAGGACCCAGGCATCCAACTTTGATGCATTCACCCACATCTCTGCCCAGATCCCAGATCCGTAGAATCAGTATTTGCTTGGTTGTTCAGATGCATGTATGAAGTTTGGGGTTGGTGGGCCTAGTGGCCATGATCACCTCCCACCCATCTATTTCATTTTCGATGAATTCTACTCTGCCATAACTTTTTAGAACACAACCTCGATATTGGATTGTTCCGATTACTGCCATATTGTTCACAGGGAATTTCCAATCAGAATTCTGTACAGACTGTTAAATTAGGAATGGAAATCCTAGAATGAATAATGATACGTATGAAGATACAGTGCTTGGGGACATACAGCAAGATGCAACTGCATGCAGCAGCTGTTATTGTTTTAATGACTGAACAGAGATTTGAACCTAAGTCTTTCCAGTTCTACTCTGACACTTACCAGTACAACATTCCAGCTCTCTGAGTCACACATTCTCTTTTATGGGCTTATTTTGACCCTATTCACATGTTTATCCATGAGGATGAAAATGTGGTAAAGGAGGGAGGGATCATGTCTGCTGACCCAGGCATCCAACTTTGATCCATTCACCCACATCTCTGCCCAGATCCCAGATCCGTAGAATCAGTATTTGCTTGGTTGTTCAGATGCATGTATGAAGTTTGGGGTTGGTGGGCCTAGTGGCCATGATCACCTCCCACCCATCTATTTCATTTTCGATTAATTCTACTCTGCCATAACTTTTTAGAACACAACCTCGATATTGGATTGTTCCGATTACTGCCATATTGTTCACAGGGAATTTCCAATCAGAATTCTGTACAGACTGTTAAATTAGGAATGGAAATCCTAGAATGAATAATGATACGTATGAAGATACAGTGCTTGGGGACATACAGCAAGATGCAACTGCATGCAGCAGCTGTTATTGTATATAGAGCTTATTATTGCCTTTGCAGTATGAATGCATCTTGACTGGCTAGCGAAATAGATGTGGAGAGCACTCAGAATACAAGTTACAGATAGAGATAATCACATGCAAGTATGTTACATGGCCATTCAAGTATACACACTAGCAGACAAACTTTGGCAACTAGCTATGACTGCGGTGTTCATTCAGGTGAGCATGTATGAACTGTGTAATCTGTCTTGAGTCCAAGTGAGATAGGTGGACCATAAATAATGTAAGTAAATAAGTACTGGAGTAAAATATATGGTCATATGCATATTTTTGTATGAAATGCAAAGAGAGAGAGAGAGAGAGAGAGAGAGAGAGAGAGAGAGGGGGGGAAGAATAGAACTCTATGTGCACTAATCAGAAAAAAAACAAACCATGGTTGGATAGAACCAGGGGAATCTGTTCATCCCTAGGTCCAGACAGACTGCAACGACAAGCTGACTGCAAAGGGTTACCATGCAATTGAAAGTGGCATGCATCCCCATGTACGCAAGCATGTATAATCTATACAAATTGGAATTGAACACATGGAATGGAGCAGAGTTCTTTGAAGTTTCTTTTGCTGACAATACATTAAAAATGAAAAGGAAGCACTGTCTTTTTAGATTTTCTAACCCATCACGCTCTGTGCATCTGCCTTCTCTTCCATGTGACTAACTCTTCTGTTCCCAAAAGTGTTGGCTCAGCCAACTTTGCTCAGCTTTTCAGAGGCCATTTCTTTTTGTGATTAGTAAAGCATCAGGCACATATCTGAACCTTCAAACAGCCGGCTCAGCCAGTTTTCCTTGCTTTTTAAAATAGGATACTTGTTATACAGAATGATTATTTCTCTTCATGCAAATAACTTAGTAGCTGGTTGATTTCCCTTCCTTTCTGATGTCTGCTCCATGTATGTATGAGTGTGTGTGTGTGTGTATTAATGACTATTTTCCATTCATGATTTTTTCTTTCTTTCTAGGCATTTGGAGAATTTAACCTTAATTTAACTGTAAAATTGTACTAAGGACTGCCAATAAATAACCTTAAAACAGAAAGAAGTTCTAATTTGATCCATGATTGCATAAGAAAAAAATGTGTTGCAAAGATAATGAAACTCTACTGGCAGCCCCAAAATAATTCTCTACAAACCTACTTATATATTTTTGATACAGACAGAGAAAAACGCAGTGAATGCAGAAACATTTCATTTTCTACCCACCTAAACTGTGCTTCAGGACCTAAACAGACAGACAACTGGGAGCGTAAAATGTACAGCTTTGATTTGAATCAGGGCCATATGAGTAATGGAAGAGATTATTTCACCACTTGGTTTTGTTAATCAAAACTATGCTTTCTATACAATTATTAGCTATTTAAAAGACAAAAAGCTGTACCCTTTAAAAACGTTTTTTTCTCTTTAATGTGCAAGTAGCAACATAATAAGATTAGTTTTGATTAGCAGAAGTGTGAATTCAAAGGTTAAATTCTCTCATCTCTCCCTATGTGATCCCCATCTGAATCATGGCTATATATTCATGCATATTTTACATACGACTAATAAAAGAAATTTGTGATCAGTATTCAGGCTAAAATGTCCTTGTTGTAACATTATACCACAACAGATATACCTAGGCACTTCAAGACTAGACTGCTGTAAAATGCCCTATGTGGAGCTGCACTTAAAGACTATTTGTAGAATTTACTTAGTATTAAATGCAGTAGCTCACATTCTGAGATCTGTCATCTTCCCTGTGTTACTCCAGTCTGAGAACAGCTTAATAATAATAATGATGATGATGATGATGATGATGATGATGAGGAGGAGGAGGAGGAGGAGGAGGAGGAGGAGGAGGAGGGGGGGGGGGG
>NW_015166504.1:205918-211310 GCF_001447785.1 Gekko japonicus
TGATGATGATGAGGAGGAGGAGGAGGAGGAGGAGGAGGAGGAGGAGGAGGGGGGGGATTGGATTTTTACCCTGCCCTTCACTACTCGAAAGAGTCTCGGAGTGGCTTACAATCTCCTTCCCCTCCCCAAAACAAATACCCTCATGAGAGAACAACTCAGAAAGAGCTTATAACTGACCCAAGATCACACCAGCAGCTGCATGTGGGGGAGTGGGAAATCAAACCCAGTTCTCCCAGATCAGAGTTTGCACTCCTAACCATCACGCCAAACTGGCTCTTAGGTGCCACCTGGGCTCATTTTAAGGTACTGGAGATAACCTTTAATGCCAAGGGACCATATGTATCCCTGTATTTGTTACATGCAGCTTCTCAAAGTCTCCTTGCTATTCCTTCCCAGAAAGAGACCAGGAAGATGACAGCCCGTTATAGGGCGTTTCTGGTTGCTGTCTCAAGGCTGTGGAATGGTCTGTGGGAGGCAAGCCCTATTTTCTTCCTAATGGTTTTTAGGAGAGTATACAAAGCTGTTTATTTTGAAGAACATTTGGCTAAATTTTTAGCCTGAGTAATGTCTCATATTGTCAGTTATAATTTTAATAGTCTAGAATTTTAAGAGGTTTTTAAAGCTTCAAGAGTTAGTAAATTAAAATATAAATTAAAATCTCTCCATGTGTCTGTCTCCCTGCTTTTTTCCTTCTGGGACACAAAATGCTGTGATAAACTTCAAAGGTTCATGATGGCTGCCTCATTTTCTCTGAGGGGATTTCTGAGCACCATGATAATGCGGAACTATAAGATTAAAAGAAACAGAGTGAAGGCTTCACACAGCTATTGTACATGTATATTTGCCTTTAGAATCAAACACTTAAATAAGTCTACAGACCAAGGCAAAACACATTCAATTACTGGTCTGTTGAAAGAACAGATTGGAGCCTTTGAATAGGCACTGCCAAATTTACAGTTAAGAAGGCAAGTTTCTAATTGAAATCTGAGGGGTTTTTTTCTTTCATTTTTTCCATTTTAGAAACAGGCAGCTATCTGTTATGTTAATTACAAAGGATGCCATTGGGTCTGCATATCTACATTTTTTTGAGCCAAATAGAACTCTGTTAAGAATTATGTTCAATTATTTGTAGAGTTTTGATGCTACACAGACTACCATTTGTTGGAACTGTATGAGCAGACCATGGACCTCTCCCTTTCCTGCCCAACAACTGTAATCAGGGCTTTAATGAGCCGTGTGGTAAGGCAGAATGGGGGGGTGTGAGATACATTTAAGACAGAAACTATCCAAAGATAATGATCTTTCAAGCCCCACAGATGTTAATGCAAAAGAACTAACTGATTATATGCTTTTTGCTGTCATGAAAGTCAATTGGACTTTAATGTTTTTCACATTGCCTGGAGTGTATCCTTATTTATTTGGATTTTAAGCCCTTTTCATATACTCAGTTTTGGTGCTCCAACTGCATGTAATGCAATTGTTATGCACAACCCTCCCATACAGTCACTTTCTTGTGTAAACAAGACTATATATAGGGCTAGGGGGGGGGAGAGTCACCTTGCAATGGTTTTCCTCCTTTCTCCATGGTCCGTGGACAGAGGGTAGTGCTTGGTGAGAGGGTCCTCTGGAATGTGGAGTGCCACAGGGGGTGATCCTCTTGCCAATGCTGTTCAACATCTATATGTGCCCCTCTTGCTCAGCTGTTCCAGAGGTTTGACCTGGGTTGCCATCAATATGCTGATGGCACCCAGCTCTATCTGTTGTTAGTGGGTGCCCGGTCTCTGCCTCAGAGAACTTGGACAGAGCGTTGGGGACTGTGACTGGGTAGTTACAGCAGAGTCAGTTGAATCTTTCAAGCCCCACAGATGTTAATGCAAAAGAACTAACTGATTATATGCTTTTTGCTGTCATGAAAGTCAATTGGACTTTAATGTTTTTCACATTGCCTGGAGTGTATCCTTATTTATTTGGATTTTAAGCCCTTTTCATATACTCAGTTTTGGTGCTCCAACTGCATGTAATGCAATTGTTATGCACAACCCTCCCATACAGTCACTTTCTTGTGTAAACAAGACTATATATAGGGCTAGGGGGGGGGAGAGTCACCTTGCAATGGTTTTCCTCCTTTCTCCATGGTCCGTGGACAGAGGGTAGTGCTTGGTGAGAGGGTCCTCTGGAATGTGGAGTGCCACAGGGGGTGATCCTCTTGCCAATGCTGTTCAACATCTATATGTGCCCCTCTTGCTCAGGTGTTCCAGAGGTTTGACCTGGGTTGCCATCAATATGCTGATGGCACCCAGCTCTATCTGTTGTTAGTGGGTGCCCGGTCTCTGCCTCAGAGAACTTGGACAGAGCGTTGGGGACTGTGACTGGGTAGTTACAGCAGAGTCAGTTGAAAGTTAATCCAGCAAAGATGGAGGTTCTGTACCTGAGCCGGGAGGAAGGTTGAGTCAGGAATCAGGCTCTCTGCCTTTGATGGCACACTGTTAGTGCCGGCTCAGAAGTTAAGGAGTTTAGGAGTGATTCTGAATGCTTCACTTTTGATGGAAGCCCAGGTCACTGCTGTTGCCAGGTCTGCCTTCTATCATTTTTGGCAGATCAATAAACTGGTTCCCTATCTCTCCCCTCCAGGACTTGGCTACAGTAACCCATGCAATGGTCACTTCCAGGCTTGATTGCTGTAACTTGCTTTATGAGGGCTTGCCCTTGAAGCTGATCCAGAAACTCCAGCTAGTGCAAAATGCGGCAGCCTGTTTGCTGACTGTGTCGCCTGTGTGGGCACACATTTAGCTGCTGCTATGCAAATTACACTTGCTCCTGATTGAGTACTGGATCAATTTCAAGGTCCTTCAAAGCCCTGTAAAGCCAGGGACTGACATATCTGAGGGACTGCCTTTCCCATATGTGCCCCAGAGAGCCTTGTGCTAAGTGGACCAACATTTACTGATTGTCCCCAGTCCAAAGGACATCCGCTTAGCCTTGATCAGGGCCATGACTTTTTCTGTCCTGGCCCCGGCCTGGTGGAACATGCTTCCACTGGAAATCAGGGCCCTGCGGGGCCTATTACAGTTCTGAAAGGCCTGTAAAATGAAGTTGTTCTGCCAGGCCTTTGGATGAGGTGGTAGGAACCCAATGATTTCATCTACTGGCCTCCCTAGCTGAAGCTTCCATCTTTGTATGGCTAATCAGGTGAAGCCCTACAGTCTGGTTTACAGCCTAGCAGCTCCAGTTTTCAAGACTATTGTATTGAACTGCAGATCTATCTGTCCTTAGTTTATAGTTTCTATTTTAACTGTTTTAACTATTTAGTGTGAAACCAGGAATAAGGCCTATTGTGGAAATAAATATGGGCACACATTTAGCTGCTGCTATGCAAATTACACTTGCTCCTGATTGAGTACTGGATCAATTTCAAGGTCCTTCAAAGCCCTGTAAAGCCAGGGACTGACATATCTGAGGGACTGCCTTTCCCATATGTGCCCCAGAGAGCCTTGTGCTAAGTGGACCAACATTTACTGATTGTCCCCAGCCCAAAGGACATCCGCTTAGCCTTGATCAGGGCCATGACTTTTTCTGTCCTGGCCCCGGCCTGGTGGAACATGCTTCCACTGGAAATCAGGGCCCTGCGGGGCCTATTACAGTTCTGAAAGGCCTGTAAAATGAAGTTGTTCTGCCAGGCCTTTGGATGAGGTGGTAGGAACCCAATGAATTCATCTACTGGCCTCCCTAGCTGAAGCTTCCATCTTTGTATGGCTAATCAGGTGAAGCCCTACAGTCTGGTTTACAGCCTAGCAGCTCCAGTTTTCAAGACTACTGTATTGAACTGCAGATCTATCTGTCCTTAGTTTATAGTTTCTATTTTAACTGTTTTAACTATTTAGTGTGAAACCAGGAATAAGGCCTATTGTGGAAATAAATGCAACAAGCTCTAGAAAAAGGCTCTGGGTGGATGCCCTGGCCTTGGGCATTCAGCGTCAGTTTGCTGTGGCAACCTCAGCAGGGTATAATGACACACTGTTTTCTCCAGGAGAACTGATCTCCATCATCTGAAGAGCAGTTGTAATTCTGAGTGATCTCCAGCCTTCCCCTGGAGATTGGGAACAATGGTTCCCCAGGAAAAATGGCTGGTTTTGAGGGTAAAGTCTATGGCATGGTATCTGCCCCTCTGACTTCAGCTTTCTGTCTCCCACACACACACCCAGCCACCACCCCTCAAATATCCAGGAATTGCCCAACCCGGAGTTGGCAACCTTATCTCCTTCCCAGCCAACCATCAACCCACTGTTTAGCAGTGGTTGGGACCAATGTTCCCTCTAAGCTGTGGAGTGTTGTGAGCAAAAATTCTACTTTGTGAGCGACTGGCATGAAAGTTGTGAGCCAGCGATTTGGCCACTGCATAACTTACTTTGCTTTGGAGACATCCTCCCTGAGCAAAGACAAAAATCTGTGAGCCAGAAGCTAAAAAACTGTGAGCTAGCTCACACTAACTCAGCTTAGAGGGAACACTGGAACTTGGGACTGGATACCTTGCCCACTGAGTTACAATATAATTTAGCAGTGGTCGGGACCAATGCTCCCTCTAAGTGGTGGAGTCGTGTGAGCAAAAATTCTACTTTCTAAGCTACTGGCATTAAAGTTGTGAGCGAGTGATTTGGCTACTGCATAAATTAGGTTGTTCTGGAGCCATCCTTCCTGAGCTAAGACAAAAATGTGTGAGCGGAGGCTAAAAAACTGTGAGCTAGCTCACACTAATTCAGCTTAGAGAGAACACTGGTCAGGACTTGCTACCTTGTACCTGTCTGAGGTCCCACCGCTCCTCAAACCCCACTGTCTCCAGTCTCCACCCCTCAAATATCCAGGAATTTCCCAACCCGGAGTTGGCAACCTTATCTCCTTCCCAGCCAACCATCAACCTGCTGTTTAGCAGTGGTTGGGACTTGGGACTGGATACCTTGCCCACTGAGTTACAATATAATTTAGCAGTGGTCGGGACCAATGCTCCCTCTAAGTGGTGGAGTCGTGTGAGCAAAAATTCTACTTTCTAAGCTACTGGCATTAAAGTTGTGAGCGAGTGATTTGGCTACTGCATAAATTAGGTTGTTCTGGAGCCATCCTTCCTGAGCTAAGACAAAAATGTGTGAGCGGAGGCTAAAAAACTGTGAGCTAACTCACACTAATTCAGCTTAGAGGGAACACTGGTCAGGACTTGCTACCTTGGCCACTGAGTTACAACAATTTAGTAATGGTAGGGACTGGCTACCCTGCCCACTGATTTTTCTATTTAGAAGTGGTAGGGACTGGTTACCCTGGCCACTGTTCTACACTTCTGTTCAGTGGTTGGGACTGACTACCCTTCCCACTGCTTTTGTCCCCCCCCCCCACTTTTTCTGCA
>NW_015166504.1:211339-227174 GCF_001447785.1 Gekko japonicus
TCCTGCTGTTCACCTTTTCAGTGGTTGAGACTGACTACACTTCCTGCTGCCCTTTCACTTTGAGTATCGGCCACCCACAGTGGTTCCCTCCGTGCAGCATGATCTACTCAGAATTTAAAGAGGCAGCATCCTGCTAACAAAGAGGAATATGCATACACTCATGGAAAATGGGAAGACCATAGAGATGAAAAAGAGAAAGCAGATCCCCACCGAAAGAATTTTGAAGCACGCAAAATCTCTCACACACCTAGCAAGGGTCTGACAGGGACTTTTCTCTACGTCTGTAAATCTGGGACCTTTGTGTCGACTCACAGTTCCCAGAAATACAGGATAGCTGCCTGCATCTTTTTCCACCAGACAGCTTTATTAAATAAATAACTTGCCTTTGCTTTGATTGGGGAATTAGCTACAAAGGCAGAACTAGCAAAAGGCTGGGGTATAGTGTGGACCCTCTATCAGTTTTTAAGGAGATAGTTCCCTTTAGATCCTTAGTTTAATGCAACGATCAGTCCAAATTGTAATAGAAATAGGTTTTATTTATCTAATAATAATCATCTAGATATTTACATTCAGATCAGAGGCTGCAAGCATACAAGAAGATATAGAAAGTGGTTAGCAGACAAATAGAGGGGGTTGGGGAATGTCAGGGTAATATTACACCTGTCCTGAAGAGATGAAGAAATCCAAGGTAAGAGGAGAGGAGATGTGTGGACCAGCCAGCGAGACCACAGAGGACCTGAGTTGTGCTCAGGGGTGTTAGCTTTGTGCGCGCCCAGCTAAAGTCACGCTGGGCATGTGCAAGACTGGGTATAGTTATACCCCAAAATGTATCCTGAAGGTATGTAAAAGTGTGGTAGCTAGTTTCACAATGGATTGATGGGATTCCCATTGTGGAATATGAGGGCAATCTGATGTTTCCCTGGTATCAGCAGGATGAAGCTGAATGGATCACCATTCTACAGCAATGTTTACCTTAATGGGTCTGGCATAGGTGAGAGAAATGAAGATATCTTAGACAAACAGGTAGGTGTAGAAATGTAAGGATTACCAAGAATTGTTCTCTGAGTTCAAGGGTGTGAAAGGATTTGGGACAGAAAAACATACAACATATTCCATTCATGACAGAAAGACAGTGACCAGTGGCTTACTGTCCCTGCCTGCCTGTGCATTTGACAGACAAAAGACTAGCCATTTGGTCAGTAGAAGATGCCTGAGGCAAAGGCAGAGACTTGCCCATCCCTAGTCCTCTTGGACTGAGCTGACAGGAGAGAAGAGTGGGGGGGGGGTCGCATGGAGGGTGCCTGACCATGCAGCTGGCCAGGCACATGGCCTAAGCTTTCCCAGCTAAAATGTGGTTCTCCTAGCCTCCCAGCAAAAGCCACTGTTTAAGCCAAGCCTGACTTCATAGGGCACTGCTTGTGGAGGTTCAGAGGTCATTTGGGGGTGTTTCTCAGGAAAAACCACCCCAGGTTCTGGGTCTGTGCTGCTGGTTACATCTCCCATCCCTGCAGCCTGTACCTAGTAAAAGTTCGGTCTTTCTCTGCAGCGGGGACCAAAGCAGCTCACATCATTCTCCTCTCCTCCTTTTGATCTTCACAACAACCCTGTGAGGTAGATTAGGCTGAAAGTCTGTGAGTGGTCTGAAATCACCCACTCAGCTTCCACAGCAAGAACCTGGGTCTGGCAGACCCTGCTCTGAAGTGCTAACTGCTACGCCACACTGGCTGTCTTAGGAGGGCAGTTGCTGGTGAACAAAAGCAAGTAGCCAGGCCTAGTTAAGTCATGCCAGTCAGGTATCATCAAGTCACCCAGAGGGTGCTGCCAGGCCTAGGGTAGCCAACCTCTAGGTGGAGCCTGAAGATTGCCTGGTATCACAACTGAACTCCAATCAACAGATCTCTCTCCCCCTGGAGAAAATAACTGCTTTTGGACAGTGGACTCTATGGCATCTATTCAGCTGAGTCCTCTCCCCCACAAACTGGCTTCTGTAGACTCCACCACAAAATCTCCAGGAATTTCCCAACCTGAACCTGTCAACCCTAGTCAGGACTGGCCCCAATGAGTTCCCCACAAAGGCCAAAGTAGGCCTGGAAAGGGCCTCCTGCCCTGCCTTTTTACTGACAGAACCAAGTTTGGTTGTCTAGCAACAGCCACTGAAAGGAAAGTGAGCCCCATGGCAGGAGGAGAAGAGAATGGTTTGATGGCTGGTGGCTCACCTCAGTAGCCAGTCAGAAGCATATGAGCCAAGCAGGAGAAGCAGCAGCAGGAGAAGCCTCTTCCTGAGCAGGGAACAGCAGTTTCAGTAGCCAGCCAGATGCGGAGAAGTGAAAGAACGGCAGTAGACGTGTCTTTGACAGGAGAGACAGCCATTTTGGCAGTTTATTCAGATAGGGAAGAGTGGCAAGGCCAGCAGTGGGCAGGGGAGAGGAGCAGACCCAGCACCCAGGTGGCATGTGAGTACCCTTGAGTGGCAGATGATGGGCCAATGGCTGATGAAGTGCACAGCACAACCAGTGGGAGAGTGAGAAAGTGCCAGTACGCTCCTTGGCTCTCCTGTAGATTTCCCTGTGGATTACTGACTTCTGACTAAACTTCAACCATACTTTTCACATGCCCTTTGGACTTACTGCCTATCTGAACTTCTGGCTATCTGACTCTTGGCTTTAACGCAGTTCGGCTGGGAGCCTCGATTGCTCCTGCAGACGGGCGAACCGGTGATCTGACAGCCATGCTTGATGCGGCGTGTCAGGTTGGTTCTACCTTTTACTAGGTTTATTTTTAGTGCACATTTTAGGCAAAAAATTATTAAATCCAGTTGTACAAATTGTTAAATCCACTTGTAAGATCTGCTTCATATACCTTAAAATATTGCTTAGCTTAATATTAGTATTACATTATATTTGTATTTTTCTTATATACTTTTTTTAAGGATCACCTAATTACTTTAATATTACTCTTATCTTCTTTGCTGCTATATTGTTCTTTCAGATTCAGCTATAACTCATAACTGGTCAATTACAAATTACACATAGCCAGGGTAATTACACATAATTCTAATTACTCATAATATTTAATTCTCTTTTTCTTTCTCTGCACTCTTATTTTTAAAACCATCATAACTCTATGCCTTTTCTCTTTATATATAGAAAAGTTTTCTCTTGCATCTTCCCATTTATATTTAACTTTTAAGTCAGTTGGAGTTTCCATTAATTCTGTTTTCTCTTCTGAGGAAAGTATGTTCTCCTTTGCTGTCTCAGAGTTTGAAAGATTTCTCATATTCTCAATAAGACCGTTGAATTGTCCTGTGTAGTATCTTATTGTCTCTTTGGCTGAAGGAATCTGTGAAAAAGGTAGTGCATCTTGTTTGAAGTCTTGTCTTTTAGGAAGTATTTGTTGCTGTTGTTGTTGTGATTCTTCCAACTCAGTTGCAGCTTCTGGTGAGTTGCTTTGCTCCTTGTCAAATAATCTCTCAAAGGTTTCTTTAATAGCCTCATAGATTTGAGTCCACAAAAATCTCCTTAAATTGTTGCCAAGCTTTTTGCAGCTTTTGTGTGTCATCCGAGTCTTATAAATTGTCTATCTCTTTGCACATAGTTTGAGCATCCATCTTCATCTCATACCAAGATTTTAGTTTAAACAAGCAAAATAAGCGGACTCTGCGCTTACGCTTTCAATATCCATCCAGCTGCCTGCTGTTCCAAAACATTGATGCAGTAGCCATATTAATTCCAAAAGTCCTTCAGCCTAAACCAAATAATATACAGTCTCTTTGTGCTCTCTGAAAACAGTTAATCTTCTGTAATTTTTATATATAAAAACAGAACGTGGTCTCACACAGAATTAATAGAATATTGTAATCTTTTTTATGAAAGATGTTCTCTGTTAAAAGTATTAGTTGCAAAGCAAAGTAATACTTTAAGTTCAAAAAGATAAAGTCAGTAGCTTTTCACATAGATTTTCCAGTAGAGATACTATTAAGGCTGTTAAGATATTCGGATGTAAATCCTTTTAGCCCCCATATGTGTTTTAACAATCTTTAGTTCCCGGTCTCTTCGCAGCTGCTAGCGGAAGAGGGAGGGAAGGGGGGGAATTCCACACCTTGTTCCCTCATCTTTTTGGGAAGCTTAAAGGGGCTTGATGTGCAAATAGTTGAAATCTTAGCTGTTAGTTGTTGCTTTTAGAGTTACGGTATAGTCTTATCTCCATCGGTGTTATGATGAGGCTCAAAACTCTGTTATGCGGGTGATCACAGATTGTGCTGTCATGGCTTCATGATTATGCAGCTTTTGTTTCAGGACAATCTCAGGCTTCACTCGCTCACTGCCATTCGTGAGGAGTCTCGATCAATTCCCCTGTAACCTGCCTTCCCTCCAGGAGGGATTTTGGGAGCCCCCGATAATTTTCTAAAAAGCACGGAGAGTCGGTGGTTCTCAGGAGCTCCCTGAGAGATCAACCGCGTCACTGCCCCACAGCCCCGAAGTCTCTTATCTGATAAAATTCAGTGTAATTTCTATATATCCAATCAGAGTCTCAACAGATGTAACCTTGGTTGTGGCTGTAGATGGTTGGTTGTGGCTGTAGTTAGCATCATGTGCTCTGCTGGGGTTTTTAAGGAGGGCCATGTGGGTGGCACTTGGCCTTTTTCATTGTGTGGAAACCTATAGGTGATGCTGTGCTTTTTGATGGCATAACATTCCTCTCGGAGGCACATTGGTCACCTCCCTGTGCACTTTCAGGACTGTGCTGTTAAATGACTTTTATTTAAATCTGTCTTATAGCCTATTCTCCTGGAGAGAGACATTCACAATTCTTCATTTGCCCACCTTTTACCGGAAGTTCCTTTCCTTGCATCTAGTTACACATTTCCCCTCATTTTACTAGGTTTTCCAAGTAATGCCTGTTTCACTGGTGAATGACACTAACTGGCGTTGGTCCATAAAAAGGTAAATATTATTTCTTCCATACCCTGAGGGCAGCTTCTCTTATTGAATTAGGAATTGCGTGCATGGACATAATATACATTACATGAAACACCAGCCCTAACATAGCCACTCTTTTAAAATAGACATATGTTGTTTGTCTTGATAAAACTAAAACCCAGCATTCCCATTTCTGGAGACTTCATTAAAACTATCCTTATCTATTTAATTAAAAGCAAGCTTCACTATAGAGAGACAAACAAATTAACATAATATACTTCAGCATCTCATGGGAAAAGAAAAGTACTTATCTTTCCTACACTAATTGCTGCAGTTAGGATTTTGTTTAAAACCAGTTGATACTTGTGAAGGGTACAGATGTGACAGATGTGCAGAGAAGGACAAATAGAACCAGCATTTCAATACACAGATGGAATGTGCTATTTAGAAAATGCACTTTTATTCTAATGAAGAGAAAACATTCATTTTACACATTATTCCAGCACGGCAGAATTATTTGTGAAATTCTGTTGATTTAATAATAGTTAATTACAAATAGGTTTTCTAAAGAAATCCACTGCTAGAGAACTGTTGCAACAAAAGGAGGGATTAGTTCCTTGCCTGCATTAATAAGATAAAATGCATGACATACTATTCATGCATTGGCCATGATAAATAGGAGCTTAACCTAAAAGATACATAGCCATTTGTTAATAACCCTGCCAATTCAGCAGCATGTTAAGACTATATGGAGTCTTGATGGCCAGCTGCTAGCTCACAGTTCTTACCAAGCAAACATGATAGTGTGCATTGGAGGCCATTATATTATCATCATACATTTGCATAACCTCCTCTATTGTGAAGAACAGTGAACTATAGGTCCTTTCTGCACTTGGATCTTACCCCTGGTTTTATCAGAGTTCAACTCACGATACCTTGCATTTATCCCTGGTTATAACAGCATCTGTTTATCCCGGGACAAGTGTGGGGCAAAACTGGAGTGACCTCAATGTAATGTGGAAACAAAAAAATACCTTGAGATAATTACAGGGGTGGACTCGAGTGTTGTGTAGAATGTAAGTTCGGTGGCAGGGTTGAACCAGGATTTCAGGGCTAGTGCAGAATCACCCTATGAGTCTCAAAAGTTCGTGTCTTGAAAAACTCTTCTACTGCAGATCAACATGGCTACCCTCTGAAACCTCCTTTATTGTGGTGCTGGTTGGCTTGGGCAGAGCAGTTCCTCAACTGATTTATCTTGGAGTCGTGTGGACCAAGTCAAAAGTTGATTGAGAGAAACCAGTGCATCTCTTCCATTTCAACTGGCAAAATGCCTCTTATAGAACTGGGATAATGCTACAGAGGACTCTGTGCAAGCACAGAGACCTAGTTTCTGGAACCTTATATATTTAACTATCAGGTTGGGAGCATTATATTCTGTGGAGAAATGCATTTTTGGGGGAGGTTTGCGCTGATAAAAACCTTCACCTGGAGTTTTAAAAGTTTTTCTCTTGGCAGAGAACAAGCAGGAGGGGAAAGTCAATTCAATTGTTTTCTAGCCAAACTCAGCCACCATTTTAGAAATACTAATAGGACTAGTTAGAGACAATGGGAAGGTCAGCTCCCCCTCCCCCCAGCTAGACAGGTGATATCTAGTGGAGAACAGAGATTTGGAGGAATTAACTGCTAGAAAGACCAGGTAAATTCTCCAGGAGACTTCAGGAAATGCTTCTTTGACCTGGCCTGGTCAGTGGGAGGAGAAAGAGAGATCATAAAACTCCTGAGAACAAGGAGGAGGCTTTCTTTTGTGATGATTCCATTGAAGCAGACAGAACTCTTAATTTAGTTGTCTAGGAGGCAGCCATTGCCTTGTGGTGGCCTGCACACCTAAAAGAGGCTTCAAGGTAATGGTAACCCTATAGAACACCCCAGGGGGTCTTTAATCTAAGTACATCCCAGCATGTGAATCCTGTATCTTAGTAACTCTGGTTAGTTATCTATATGCAGGAATTTTGGTTTTTCTATGGTGCACATTGGGGGGGAGGCATCCTAATCTTAAATATATGCATATGTGGTCTGACCTAGGCAAGAATTAAAGAGATCCTGAAGTTGTGGGGGAAAGATCAAGTAAAATGTTGACCCAGTGTGTGACAGTGGTGAAAAAAGGTAAACATGCTAGGTAATATTAGGAAAGGCACTGAAAATAAAATGGCTGTGAACACTCTCTACTGCCACCACAGCTTTTCCACCCTTATCCATTGTACCCCTGTCCAGGGTCTCCACTGACCTCAGAAAAAAAATCAGAAGGTAAGGTTACCCACACTTTGCCCACCACATTCTTCCCCAGGAGCTGCCAGCCTCCTGCCATGTCATCTTCTCTTTCCTTCTCTTTCCTTAGCTAAGCACTGAAGCCCTTCTTATACACTCCTCCATCCGATTCTGCCTCTTTGGTTCTTCCTTTGACAAATTACTTCACATTTGTCTATTGCCTTGCTCTAATTGCCTCCCGTCACCCTTCCCTCATTCATCCTTCCTTTCCTCTATATTCATGTGGCCTTGGTCGAGTCCACCCATGCTAAGACTCCTTCCCCAAGAGTTGAATGCCAGGTCATCCAGGGGAGATTTACCCTTCAGGCCTCACACTTCAGTCTCTCCTCATGGCTGGCTGATGATGTCATCAGCCAGCAAATGATACTCAGTCTTTGGCTGTAGCAGCCTGATCACCACTGCTCCATACATCTCAGGGTTCTTTGGTGGCCCCATCATCCCTCTGGCCCTGCCCTGAGTGCCCTTTGCAGCCTCAAGCCCTCAGACAGACGTGGGCCCTGCATTGCCTGCTGGTTTATGTTGCATGGCGGCCTGCTCACTCACTGACAGGAGCAAATGCAGGGCTGGCTGACTGTTGTTAGATCTGGATCCCCCATTGGCGTCTCCGTAACAGTGGAAATTGGACCAACTGATGGGAGGGAATCCATGGACATCCTGATTCCCAGACAATGGCCAATATTTTAATGCCTTTGTATAAAGCTATAGGTCAGCCTCATTTGGAATACTGTGTACAGTTCTGATTACCATATCTCAAAAAAGATACTGGAGAACTGGGAAAAGTACAAAAGAGGGCAACCAATATGATAAGGACTGTTCCTATGAGTAGTAGGTGAAGGCTCTGGAACTTTTCAGTATAGAATAAAAAGATGTCTAAGGGAAGACGTAATAGAGGTTTATGAGATTATGCATGTGATAGAAAAAGTGGACAGAGAGAACTTTTTCTCCTTCCCCCATAATACTGGAATGCAGGGGCACACAATGAAATGGTTGGGAAATAGGTTCAGGAAAGACAAAAGGAAATTTTTTTTTTTACTCAACAAGTCATTAAACAGTGGAGGCATTGGTGGCCACAAGCAGAATCATGGAAGCAAGTCCATCAATAGTCACTAGTGATGGTGTCTGACAGGAGTCTCCATATACAGAGACAGTAAACCTCTGAAACCCAGTGCTGGGAGGCAGTATCAGGGGAGGGGCTTGGCCTCTACGACCTGTTTGTGTGACTCTCCAGGGCAGCTGGTTGGCCTGTAGGAAACAATATGCTGGACTAGATGGATCAGTGGTCTGATTTAGCAAGCTTTACTTATGTTCTTGATCCTAGTAGCATTGCCCTAGGGTAGAAAGCAGCACCTGTCGAGAATGGCAAAAAAAGACTTGCTAGTTCACCATAGTAGGATTAGATTGGCAGTACACAAATTAAAGTTCTGGACAGACTAATTTCAATTGTTTGCTGCACTAAGGATAGTCAGTTCAAGAAACCACTACTTAAGTTAATTCTGTTAACTGTGACATCTGAATGGCAGCCATAATGAACTTTATTTACAAAGTGCAAGGAGCAATGTTGATGTGGTCTTGTCCTGTGCCACATAATGTATTCTTTTAAAGGAGGGATATGCCTCTAATTGAAAGCAAGAGAAGATCTTGTGCTGCTATCTTCTTATAGCATGGTCAAGAAAGTTATTGCCATGGTACATCTCTGCTATACAAAAGGCAGCACAAACTGATTTCACATTTTATAACATTCCAGGACACAATGTGCTAACCTATGAATATACCGTGCTGATCAGAATGCAGTTATGATGTACCACTAAGCATTATGTAAAAATTAAATAGTGATTTCAGGCCAAGATAGCTTAATCACAGCCAAGGTTTATGACTCTAAATGAAAGCTTGCCTTTTACCTATCTTTTTATGGCCACATTTTCTGGCTGACTATAATGATGGGAGAGAATCAGAAATAAAGAAAGAGGTATGTTACAGAAATAAATTGAAATCACTTTAAATTATTGCAAATATAGCTAAAAATAATTATGACATACATATGGTTGAACAACCGTGTTGTATTTCCATAATTTATAGTTTGGAAGTTAAGGCTGTGTATTGCAGACTGATTTGTGTCTCTATGTGAAATGCATGTGTCTTTATGTGAAATACAACACATGATGTGTTGTACACAAAAAATGTACTCCACATTTGAAGAAGGCTTTTCCTCCAAGGTACTATTTATTTACATTATTTATACTCTGCCTTTCTTCACAGGGGCTCAAGGCAGATTACACATAGTACAACCATCCCCAGGAGCAGTTCTTTATTTGTATCTCCATATGAGTGCATAGTGGTCATTATATGGTTAAAAGTAAAGGGCTAACTCAAGGACACCATGTCTGTAGATTACTAAACCTGTCCTCTTATTCTGATTAATCTAGGGTTGACAGGTCTTACGGGAGGGCGGGGGGGGGGGGGCTCCAGCCCAGTTTCCTGGATCATCTGGCATGCATGAAAACCACATATGCCGCAATGACATCACCCTTTAAACTCTACTTCAGATGGTAGCTCTTTTACTTGGCACACAGTTTTGGTTGGAAACTCTGGCATCATGGGTTAGAATTGCTGCAAGGTCACTAAAGTCTGAAATCTTTAGATATGTCAACACCAATGTAGCCCAGAGGTGCTGCCTTTACCCTAGGGTAGCCCCAACAACAGGGGCACCCCACTTTGTTTTTTTTTCCCTAACCTGATCCAGAGACCCACAAACCCAGACCAAGGAAGACACTCCTGGGTCTGAACCACAGAGCTAGCAAAAGCCCTGAAAAAGGGTCTCCATTTTCAAGTGGCATAAAATGCAGCTCTCAGAGGAAAAAACCCTCCAGTCTTCTCCCCACATCCAGTAAAAGAATGCATATGAAACAATGGGCTCCACCAGGTAGGTGTCTGCATTTCTAAAGGCAATCCAGTTGCCACCTGGCACATAGCCCTTCTATCTCCAGAACTTCACCTAGCCTTTTTGTGTGACCCCATGTCTATGTGAGAATCCTTTGTCTCCAAACCTGTTTTTTCCTGCTCCATCTCCCAGGATACCGAGATAAACCATTCATACATTCAAATGTTTAGCGATCCTTCCTGATGTTAATCAGGGACTCATCTCCCACCTTTTGTCTATACTTGGGAATCTTTTCCAACTGCCTTGACTGGACCATTTGTGGTCAGAAAACCCATTCAACTAGCCACCCAGCACTTGGCTGATTTAATCAAGGCTATTGTTAAGCCTGACTGTGTCCCTCTGGAACTGAAGCTCAAATACTTTGGCCACCAAATGAGAAGGGAGCACTCACTGGAGAAGACCCTGATGCTGGGAAAGATTGAAGGTCAAAAAAGAAGGGGACAGCAAAGGATGAGTATATGCACACACACACACTCTCTCTCTTTCTCTCTCTCTCTTTTCTCTGCCCCCCATAGCACATAAAGCTGGCCATTGGCGCTATTCTCTTCAAGGTCTTCAGCACATGTGGTCAGGTAATATTACCTAGAAATTGACCCTTCTATTCATTATCAATCACCTCTGCTTTCTTAGTTCTGTATTGCTTGCTCTTTCTGAATGCTTAGTGTGCTTGTAATTAGGGAAATTCTTTAATAAAACCTATTAAATTAATGAGAGTTCCTTGGACTGCAAGGAGATCAAATCAGTCAGTCCTAAAAGAAATCTACCCTAATCGTTCCTTGGAAGGCCAGATACTGAAGCTGAAGCTCAAATACTTTGGCCACCAAATGAGAAGGGAGCACTCACTGGAGAAGACCCTGATGCTGGGAAAGATTGAAGGTCAAAAAAGAAGGGGACAGCAAAGGATGGGATGGTTAGACAGTGTTATCGAGGCAACAAACATTAATTTAAGCAAACTCCAGAGCATGACGAAAGACAGGAGGGCCTGGCATGATGTGGTCCATGGGGTTGCAAAGAGTTGGACTCGACTGTGCGACTGAACAACAACAACAACATTGAATTTACTCTTCAAATCTGGAGTCCTCCTACTGTGCTGGACTTTGGTATAAAAAGGTGTACAGATCCCTTGTAACCCTCTGGCCTTGCCTGCTGTCTAAATAATTTCCCCAAACAACAAGGCACGCCATCGGTGGTAACACCAATTCCTAATTTTCCATGGCACAGCAGCACCACCACTGCACCACCACAGCACCACCACCACTGGAATGGCATGACTGCTGCTTGTCTGAGCAACCATCTAGATTGTTTGCTAGGCTAATGAGCAACAATATGGCCCAAGTATCAGTGGACATTTTTGGCCTGTGTTCTGCCTCTAAATGAGGAGGAACTGGTGGTGGCCATAGTATGCTTACAGAGGGTGCCAAAGAGGATCTTGACCTCCTAAACCTAGAACCAGCCAGTTTCAGGGCCTATCTGAATAGTGCCACCCCTTTATCTGCATTGTCCTTTCCTAGTTCCTGGTTCTTAAGCATTGTTAAATCTAAAACGAAATGGATTGCTGAGAAAAAGCAACTGAATGTTGCAAACTAGCTTTTGTGTGTGTGGATGGAGACTGCCTGTGCTATACAATGTCTCTGGAACCCTCTCTGTAAGCACAAGGGACAGAAGCTCTGTTGACTGTGACTGATTTTATGCTTACTTTAGTTGTTGGCTTTAAATATGTGCTTTTAAAATAGTGGTATACTTTGGACATATATTGGAAATAGATGTACATACATATATATTATCTGAATGAAACAGATAATCCAGATAGAAAACAGTAAGCTATTTTAATGCTTTTAAGAAGAGATTCATTTTATTAAGCTAGGCCTTAAAGCTGCATCTCTCCATCTATGTGCACCGCCCAAAAGTCACCCCCACACACTAATGCATACCAAGAGTTTCCTGAAAAAGAAGTCTGCTCATATGTGCTAACACAGCTTTCTTTTATCCTCTCTCAGGGCTGTGCCTGTGTATATTTTTTGACTTTGATTTCAAAAGTGTCCTTGAGTTTAGCCAAGCCAGTTCTATATTGGGGTCTGATGCAAAGAGCATGGCCTGATGAGTGCAGTGGTTTCCATTTGTTTTAAAACACTTTACAACCGAGTCAATATAAGCTGCAGCTGAAGACTTTTGACAGTTTATTTACTCAAAACCCAATGCATTTCAGCAATTGCTCTCTGTATCTTCTTTGACCACTAAAAACCTTAAGGCAGATTTCTCCTCTCTTTTAAAAAGAAGGGTAATACATGTAATCCCACTTCTTCAGTCACCAAGATCTGACAAGACAATTTATTAACTCCTCCGGGACTAAGCATGATTTACATTCCAGGATGATCTCGTACTTGTGAAGAGATGCTTTAAGTATATCAGGACAGCGCTACATATTATGAGTGTCATGAGAAACGTTTGTGATAAATGTTACACATTTCTGCAGCAAACATGGAAAGCATGGAAACAAATCTTGTATGTCGTCATACATGTTAACACTCTTGTGTATGTACCTGGGTATCCTGAGCCAATCAGATTTAAATGTTTCAACAAATTGCCCTGTTACTGCAGAAAACACTGGTGCAGTCTCAAAGTTTTCTGGAACAATTGTGATGTTCATTGTTGCCATTTTTCTTCTGGCAGTGAATCATAAAAGTAGCAACAACAGTTGCTATATATGAAGACTATGAGCAATTTCTCACTAGAGCTGCTTCGCAGCGCAGCTGGCATTTGCCTCGACAGAAACATGTAAATTTCACACCCGAGGCTGCGGGGCTGCATTTGACCTGCGGCTTCGCCCGATTTCCTCTGCAGTTTCGTGATCCTCAAAAACCAGGATCACGAAACTGCGGAGGAAATCGGGCGAAGCTGTGAGTCAAAATGCAGCCCCACAGCTTCGGGTGTGAAATTGACATGTTTGTGTAGAGGCAAACGGCGGCTGCGCTGCAAGGCAGCTCTAGTGAGAAATCACCCTATATTTGTGTGAAAGAGAAACAGAGAGAAATCTCTTCCATCATGTGGCATGAGTTCCATCCTACAGAAGGTGCTTGAGGAAATGTTTTATTTTAAATGTGCATTTTTTAACAATTTCTGTAAACATATGTACCAATATTTTCTATGTCATATCTTTTCTTAATATCATGCCTAGTTTTATTATTGTTACAGCAGCATAACCTGATATACCTGAATGCTTAGGTAGAAATCCTTTATTAGTTAAAAAAAACCCCCAACAACTGGAAACAATTCCAAAACTAACACTGACAAACACTTAGCTCTTCTTTCTGCCTAGCTTGTTGCTGACTTCTTGAGATGAAACTGCAACACTGGCTACTGCAGGAAAGCACTATGAATTACAAAGAATGATGGATGACACTTCCATGTTAGATCCCTTTCAGTCTAGCTTTCACCCAGGACATGGGACAGAGACAGCACTGGTCACCCTCACAGACGACCTCCGGAGGCATCTAGATCGGGGTGGGATGGCAGTGCTGCTGTTGTTAGACCTGTCAGCGGTGTGTGACATTGTTGACCATCAGCTACTGATCCACTGCCTCACTGACATGGGGATTGAGGGGCTTGCCTTTGCAATGGCTTGTCTCCTTTCTCCAAGGTTGGGGACAAAGGGTGGCTCTTTGGTATCAGCTGTGGAGTGCCCCAAGGGACGGTGCTCTCCCCAATGTTATTCAACATCTACATGTGCCCCCTTGCCCAGATTGCCCAGAGGCATGGGCTGGAGAGTCACCAATATGACACCCAGCTATATCTGATGTTGGGCAGCGAGTCCTACTTGACCCCAGAAGATCTGGACCGGGCATTACAAACCGTTGCGGGTTGGCTTAGACTGAACCAATTGAAATTTAATCCAATGAAGACGGAGGTCCTATGCCTGAGTCGGAGTGGACCGAGGGTAGGGATCCCACTACCAGCCTTCGATGGGATGCCGTTGGTGCCAGCACTGAAGGTCAGGAGTCTGGGAGTGCTCTTGGATGCCTCCTTAACAATGGAGGCCCAGGTAGCAGCCACTGCCAAGACAGCCTTCTACCATCCTCGGCTGATCAGGCAGTTGGTTCCCTTCCTCGAATGCAATGATCTGGCAATGGTGAGCCACACAATGGTCACCTCGAGATTGGGCTAATGTAATGCTCTCTACATGGGGCTGCCCTTGTCGCAAATCTGGAAGCTGCAGCTGGTGCAAAATGCGGTGGCTAGGGATGTCAAGTTCCCCTGGGGGGGCGAGAAAACCCCTGCCCGGGAGGCCCGTTCCCCACTGCCGCCGGATTGGGCCCCCAGGGGAACCCCACCCCCAAAGCACGTCACACGGAAGTGACGCAAGCACGTTGGGATGTTGGGGGCGGCGGCGCAGACCATCGCGGGAAAACTCTATGGTTTTCCCTCAGATGATTGTGGCCCCGCCCCCAACGTCCTCGACGTGCTTGCTTCACTTCCATGTGATGTGCTTGTGGCGCGTGTGCGCTTTGCGCGCACGTGAAGACTCCCGGAGCAAGGCTGGACTCCCCTGCTCCGAAACAGGTAAGCACTGGGCAACCCTAGTGGCAGCCAGGCTGCTGATGGGTCTCCCTGTGTGGGAGCACATCCAGCCTGTGCTGAAGTACCTGCACTGGATGCCGATAGCATACTTCAAGGTGCTGTTTTTGACCTTTAAAGCCTTATATGGTTTGGGGCCTGTGCCTGTCTATTTAAAGGACTGCCTTTCCCCGCATGTTCCCCAGAGAGCACTGAGATAGGGGTTTCAAAATCGCCTGACCCTCACTGGACCGTAGGATGCCAGATTGGCCTCTACTAGGGCCAGGGCCTTCTCAGTAGTGGCTCCATACTGGTGGAATGAGCTCCCGGAAGACATCAGGGCCCTGTGGGGCCTTTTACAGTTCTGCAGGCCCTGCAAAATGGAGCTCTTTCTTTAGGCCTTCGATTACCAACCAGTGCTACCAACAACACTGACATGGGATAAGGCCCTTTATGACAACAGTAACTGCCTGTAATGTCAACACTAACATCTTCTGGCCATACATTCTTTTAGATTTGCTACACCATAGCCTATAATTACCGCCACTTGTACCAGTTTGGTGTAGTGGTTAAGTGTGCAGACTCTAATCTGGGAGAACTGGGTTTGATTCCCCACTCCTCCACTTGCACCTGCTGATGTGACCTTGGGTCAGTCACAAGCTCTGGCACAGCTGCCCTTGAAAAAGAGCAGTTTGTGTCAGAGTTCTCTCAGCCCCACCCACCTCACAGGGTGTCTGTTGTGGGGAGGGGAAGGGAAAGGAGTTTGTAAGCTGCTCTGAGACTCCAAGTGAAGGGCAGGGTATAAATCCAATCTCTTCTTCTTCTCCTTTTTTAACTGTATTTATTTGTGACTTTTTACTTGCAATGTATTTGAATTTTATGTTGTGTTTTGTATGCACTAAACTTGTGTTTTATTGTATTTTAACTTTTAATGTAAGCTGCCCTGAGCTTGCTTCAGCGGGAAGGGCAGGATACAAATTGAATCAAACAATAGATAAATAGATAAATAAATAAAGCTGCAGAAGTGTTGTAAAAGTGCTGCAGACCTGCTTGTATTCAGTAGAGCTGCCAAAAAACATCTCTCCTTATATATAATTGTATT
>NW_015166505.1:0-58267 GCF_001447785.1 Gekko japonicus
AAGGAAAGAGACACATAAGAGACACCTACATTGAACTGTCCCATTGTGATTCCAACCCAAGCTACTGATAACTGAAAGCAGGAGACACCGCACAGGCAACAATGTGCTCCTTGTTCTTCTGGTGTCCTAAGAGATATTTTGTTTCCAGCAACTGTATATTGTGGGAAACATGCAGCTGTTTTTGTAGGCCTGGCTATTACTAATCTCAATCCTTGGCCCTTGTTAACAACCAGGTATTATAAAAGACTGCACAGAAGAAATGTGGTTTGCATCATCACTATGCTTTTTAATCAGTAAGTTCCACAAGTTTAGACAGGCTGTGGAAAATCTGTTGCTTTCACACCCCGGAAGAAAAATGTCAGACAATAAAGATGGATTAAGCTAGGGGTTATTCTTTTTATGGCTGAACTGCAAATTAACTCATTCCCATCTAGGGTTGCCAAGTCCTACCTTTGTATTAGCAGGGGGAGTCCTAGACGTCCCCGGGAGCCTCCCAGTGTGCTCGTGCACATCACCCAGAAGTGACACAATCACGTCATGCATGTTGGGGGCGGGGCCACAATCATCGGAGGGAAAATCATAGAGTTTTCCCTCGGATGATAGAGCGTTCCCCCGCAACGTGTCTGACGCGATTGCGTTACCTCCGGTTGATATGTTCACACTGGGCACATCACACACTTTGGGCGTGGGATCCCCCCTGGCGGCCCAATCCCTGTTGGCAGGGAACGGGCCTCTTGGGCGGGGGTTTCCCCGCCCCCCGGGAGGACTTGGCAACCCTATTCCCATCCCTTTAGTGCAAATTTTGTAAGGTGCTACCCAAAGGATTCACAAACTCTGGGCATCCCAACCCTGGCTCCAAGTTCAGAGTAGCAACTTAGTCCCTCCATACTTACCATAGCCTGCAGACCCGAAATGTGCTGAGAGATATTGACCATCGATGCCGAATCAGCACATAGATTCAATTCCTGAAAACCCTCTCTGACTTCCCTCCACAGGTCTTGGGCCTAGTCAGGCTGCAGTATCTGGTTTGGATATCTGTCCCTCGATATCCCAGGGTGCTTGTTGATCTAACCTACCTGAATTACCTATTCTGTACTAAAGCTGCCAACCCTAAATGAGGGCCTAACCAGTCTACCACAGAGCAGGCCTGTTGAAGCTACTTCTAGCAATGCTTATAGTACAAAGCAGACAAGAGAGAGAGATCAATTGGAGATAAACTCAGTGGTAGGATTGTCAACCTCCAGGTGGGGTCTTGAATTGGGCATTGTGTGAAGAGACATTTTCCTTTGTCTGCCCTGAATCTTTTGGTAGCTATTTCCCCCCTAAAGACTGCCAAGGTTGATAACTTTTCCTTATGCAGAAAGTACTTCATCCCTTAGATGATCCTTTTCTATACCTTCTCTACTTTTACAAAACATTTTTTGAATAGGATAGAACTATGCCCAATATTTCTAATGTAGCCACATCATAAATTTAAAAGAAGACATTACAGCACGGGTAGTTTTATTTCCCATCGTTATCATAATAGTCCATATTATGGAACTTGCCTTTTTCACTGCCACTGCACATCGAGTAGACATTTTCACTGTGTGATCTGCCATAACCCAAGGAACCTTCCTGGTGAGTAACTAGCAGTTCGGATCAGACTAATGGATACATACATCTGCGTATTAGTCTGGATACTAATGGATACATTAGTCTGTGCATCACTTTGCAGTTACTTTCAGTGAATGTCCTTTGCCGCTTGCTTATACATTTACTCTGTATGAAGAGACCCTCTTGGAGTTCCTCACCATCTAGCAGGGTTCTCACCGTATTAATATAACTTGACTCATCAGAGAACTTGGCTAGTTCCCTGTTCATTGGTGACTCCAAATTATTTATGAATAAAGTAAAGGTAAAGGTAAAGGTTCCCTTGCTCGAAAGCCAGTCGAATCCGACTCTAGGGTTGCGGTGCTCATCTCTGTTTCAAAGCCGAAGAGCCAGCGCTGTCCGAAAACGTTTCCGTGGTCATGTGGCCGGCATGACTAAACACCAAGGCGCACGGAACGCTGTTACCTTCCCACTGAAGTGGTACCTATTTATCTACTTGCAATTTCTTGCTTTCGAACTGCTAGGTTGGCAGGAGCTGGAACTAGAGATGGGAGCTCACTCCGTCATGCGGCACCCGGGTCTTGAACTGCTGAACTACTGACCTTCCACAGCCTGCAGTTCAGCATCTTAACCACTTGAGCCACCGCAGCTCCATATGAATAAAGTAAATTGCACCAAATGCAATACAGATCCCCAGGTGATTTCACTGCTTCCATTGTATCTCTTTGTCATGATCTGAACAAACATTTGTTTAGACTATCTTGAAGTCAACCATGGTGTGATTATTGGAGTGCTAGACAAGAATCTGGGACACCCAGGTTTGAATCTCCCCTCTGCCATGGAAGCTTGCTGGGTGACTAATCACATAACAGCGTAACCCATCTCCCAGGGTTGTTGTGAGGATAAAATGGAGGAGAGGAGAATGATGATGAAGAAGAAGAGAAGAGTTTGGATTTATACCCCACCCTTCACTACCCAAAGGAGTCTCTGAGTGGCTTACAATCTCTTTTCCCTTCCCCTCCCCACAATAGACACCCTGTGAGGTAGGTGGGGCTGAGAAAGCTCTTTCAAGAACTGCTTGTAAGAGAACAGCTCTGAAAGAACTTGTGACTGACCCAAGGTCACACCAGTAGCTGCGTATGGAGGAGTGGGGAATCAAACCCAGTTCTCTCAGATTAGAGTCTGGGCTCCTAACCACTGCACCAGACTGGCTCTCTACACCACTACACCAAACTGATGACAGTTACTTTGGGTCGCCTCTGGTTATAAAAAAGCTGGTTATAAATGAAGTAAGTAAATAAACTCTTACAATATTTAAATCTATGGTTTTGACTGTAGAGGAAATAGAGATACATAAGATGGGAGAAAAGTTTCCATCATGACTGTGTTTAGCATTTGGGATACATCTCTGCAATAATTTCCGTCTTTGTGACCACCACAGAGGGAACGAACATTTGCATGCCAATACATTTGCAGTCACATAACGTGTTGTCTGTAGCAAAAAGCCTCACTGCCAGCGCAAAAGAATCCTGAATAAATATGGACGCAAGACAGATTGATTGACCTTGATTTTACCAGAGAAAGTACCCAAGAGAGTCCATATGAGTTAATGGATGGACAGGTACGTGGCTCGGTTTTTGAAACAGCAGCTTAAACACCGGGAATGAGCAGAACATTATCTCATTAATTATTATCTTATTAATGAACTGTCTACACAGAACAAAATCCAATGGAGGGACTGCAGGATGGAAATGCTGACTGGGGGAAAAAACTGGTAGACTGCAAACAAATTTCACCTTTGTTAGGAGTACAAATATATCTGTTCTTTACCAACCAACGGCAAAGGTCAAAAAGAGGTTAAAAGGGGGAGATTTTCTATCTCACTGGCATTTCTAATTACTTCCTCACTTTTCCTCCTGTTGAATACTGTTGCAAGGGAAATGGGTTGGATTTTCTTTCAATGACTTCTGCACAGCATCTCAGTAAATAGGAGAACATTTGCCGTGCCTGTCTAGGACATCAAAATTAAATCCATCCTTAGGTAGTTAGGTACCATTTCACCCTGAGATCAGCAGCCTGAGCTTGTGATTTGTAATTACCTTCCTCCATTACCCTGTCACAGCCTGGGAAACTCCTACAAGATAAAGACTCAGCCCTATCCCACCTTCCTGAGTAGATATAAATTACATGTATACATAGATTACATAAATTACGGCTGTTCGAGACCCACCGTGGCCAGGGTGAGCTCCCGTCCCTAATCCCAGCTCCCGTCCACCTAGCGGTTCGAAAGCGTATAAAACGTAAGTAGATAAAATGGGTACCTGCCCCTAGGTGGCAGGGGGCACCCCTCCTCCTTACGAGGACATGTGGCAGTGGTGACGGCGACAGCGGAGTTGGCCCTGGCGACCCGGCGTGGGTGAGGCTGGACGGAGGCGGAGACATGGTGTGTGGTGGCGTGGCGACGTGGCATGGTGGAGCCTGCGGGATGGAACCAGAGCTGCGACTGACGGGTTGCCGAGCACCGGGTGAAGCCCACCAAAAGGAGCCGTGGTTTAAGACCTGTTCCAGGCGCCAGGAAGTGAAGCGCCGAAGAGCCGCCAGGGATTGAACAACAAGCCGAGCCAGGAACTGAATAACAACTGAGCCCGCGGCCGGGGTGCTGGTAGGTTATCACCCCCCATACAAATAATGTGGCCCTAGTTAGGGATATACAGCTGTGTAAACCGCTCAGAGACCCTTCGGGGTCAGAGCAGTATATAAGCCGAAAATTAAATAAATAAATAAATAAATGTCTGCCATTTTTCTTCTCACCTTGACACAGAGAATACTATTATACCTCTGAGGATGCCAGTCACAGCTGCTGGCAAAACGTTAGATCCTACAATGCCAAGACCATGGCCATACAGCCCGTAAAATCTACAACAACTAATGAACTCTGGCCATGAAAGCCTTCGACAACATATATAGAAATTTCCTGGTCAAGGAAGGTGTGCATGGTGAAAATGCCAATAGATGGGGTTCATAATTGTGAAGAATTGCCCTGCACCTCCAAAATTCATTTATTGTTTTACTACAGAGGGTTCTATGCTACAAGGCAAAAGAATGCCTTGCATGGGCTTGCGGGCAATGTTCCCTCTAAGCTGAGTTAGTGTGAGCTAGCTAACAGTTTTTTAGCCTCCAGCTCACAAATTTTTGTCTTAGCTCAGGGAGGATCGCTCACAACTTTAATGGCAGTAGCTCACAAAGTAGGATATTTGCTTACAAGTCTCCACAGCTTAGAGGGAGTATTGCTTGCTGGTATTTTAAGGGCCAAAGTTGACTTTAAGGCATCCACAGGTCCAACCTGTGGACGCTGATGCCATTTTAGAGCAGAACTGGCCATTTAAAAATGCCATAAGGACCTGATCCTGATCAAACCAGCAGTGCAGCAGGAGCAGGCGATCTTGCTCCTCCATGCCTTTTCAAGTGTCAAAAGAGTTTCCACAGCTGTTTTGGCACCTGAAAAGGCACAGAGGGGGAGGACGCAAGAGCACCTGGTCCTGACATGCTGTGGGGCCCAATCAAGCCCTCGTAGCATTTTTAAATGGCCAAGTTCAACCCTAAAAATGGCATCAGCAGCCACAGGTCAGACCCACAGACACCATATCATCTAAAATGGCCCTAAGAAGTAAAGTGAGAGCGGGCTCATTCATCGTTCAACACAAGAGCTCCCCAGCTCTTTAGATTATGCAGGTAATTTAGTTCCCAGAAATCACACCTAAAGATACAGAGTGTTAAGGATCAAATAGTCACCCCCCCCCTTTCCTGGAAAATGTGAATGCATGTTCCCTTGGTAGCTATCCAGAGAAAGGATACAAATGCAACTCTGGAAGTAGCACCAATACAGAGGGCACAAGAGTAAAAGTCCTCTGGAAGCAGATACCTATTAGACTTGCTAGTGGTTGATAGTTACTCAGAAAGAAATCATCATTTCTGGGAGTAAGGGAGTGAAGGGCCTCACCAGGCAATGACTTGGGATAGTTGTGGAGCTTCCAAACTCCCTACGTGGAAGGAAATGGAGTCCTGCAAAACTGTTTCTTCACAATAATATTGATCAGCCCTGCAAAGCAGATTACTGAGGCAAACAACAACAACAACAACAAAACTGGTCTATCAAGGAGAGCAGCTCTCCAGGATCTCAGGACGTCCATGTCATCTACAGATATATATTGGTCGTCAGGTTGCAGAAGACTTATGGTGACCCTGTAGCATTTTCAAGGCAAGAGACATTCAAAGGTGGATTACCATTGTCTGACTCTGTGTCATGACCCCGGAATTCCTTCGTGGTCTCCCATCCAAACACTGACCAGGGCTGATCCTGCTTAGCTTCCGAGGTCTGACAAGACTGGGCTAGCCTTGGCTAGCCAGGTCAGGCCTGCCACCTACTATCTGATAATTGGGGATTCAACCTGTGATCTTCAGCATGCAAAGCAGGTGCTCTACCACTTGGCCATGACCCCTCCCGAATGATGGTTATGTGTTGTGAACATCTGAAATGAACTATATGAGAATGACTGGACTGCTCGTGAAAGGGTGCCATTTCAGGTTGCAGTGGAAAGTGGAAGCACAGCAGTTAGTGTGCCTGGAAGGACAAGTGCATGATTCACAGCAAGAGTCAAACCTGGGGAAAAAATCCCTCTTTCTCTGCAAGAAGGGGTGAGATAATAACAGTAATAATAATAATAATTTAAAAAACCAGTATACTTTAAAAACATTTGCTGTCCTTACTTTTTCATACCTTATAATAACCTGAAATCTATGACCTCCTGAGGGATAATCATATGTCGTCTAAAATTCAAGATAGGGGACTCTCCCGCCCCTACCTAGATGGCAGCTGTGCCTCTGTGTAAGCTGCAAAACAGAAAATAAGTATCGGACTCTAATGTATTTTCAAGGCAAGAGACATTCAAAGGTGGATTACCATTGTCTGGCTCTGTGTCATGACCCCGGTATTCCTTCGTGGTCTCCCATCCAAACACTGACCAGGGCTGATCCTGCTTAGCTTCCGAGATCTGACAAGATTGGGCTAGCCTTGGCTAGCCATGTCAGGCCTGCCACCTACTATCTGATAATTGGGGATTCAACCTGTGATCTTCAGCATGCAAAGCAGGTGCTCTACCACTTGGCCATGACCCCTCCCGAATGATGGTTATGTGTTGTGAACATCTGAAATGAACTATATGAGAATGACTGGACTGCTCGTGAAAGGGTGCCATTTCAAGTTGCAGTGGAAAGTGGAAGCACAGCAGTTAGTGTGCCTGGAAGGACAAGTGCATGATTCACAGCAAGAGTCAAACCTGGGGAAAAAATCCCTCTTTCTCTGCAAGAAGGGGTGAGATAATAACAGTAATAATAATAATAATTTAAAAAACCAGTATACTTTAAAAACATTTGCTGTCCTTACTTTTTCATACCTTATAATAACCTGAAATCTATGACCTCCTGAGGGATAATCATATGTCGTCTAAAACTCAAGATAGGGGACTCTCCCGCCCCTACCTAGATGGCAGCTGTGCCTCTGTGTAAGCTGCAAAACAGAAAATAAGTATCGGACTCTAATGTGCAATCTTATTCTCTCCCCATTTCTGGGACTTACCTACCTCTCCTACTGCAAAAGGGGGAGGGGGAACTCGGCTAAAACATGGCAAAGAAATCTCAAAGTCATTGCTAATCATATGATTTCAAAGCTACTGCATCTAGTAGCATAACATGAGATGAAAGAGGAGACAGATATGACAGGAAGCCAAAAGTGGTGCCCTTATAATAATCAAGACTTCCAGGGCTTTTGGGCAGTGGATTTCTGGCCAGGGAAGGAATCACACCAGAGCTTGACAAGTCATTCATTACAATACAAATGGTGTATTAATGTATCTCCTTCTTCCAAGGTGACCGAATGAATAAATAAATAAATAAATTGCAAACTCTCATGCCTTCCTCCATGAAACTTGGCGGAACAATGGAAAAGATTTAAAAACAAAACCTTAAACAAAGCGTTGCCTGCTTCTTTGAAGAAAGCCACCCATACCTAAAAAAAATGCAGCTTTTATCAAATAGTATATATTAATCAAAGATCTAGTATGGTATAGATTTCGTACATGCCATTTAGATTTTGTCTTGTTTAGTTAGACATGCACATTTGCCACCATGCATGTACTGTACACATGAGTGCAACAAATGAGATTTACAACCATAGATCAATTTTCTCCAATTCCAAGTACCCCAGTTTAAGCACCGTGAGACCTTTCCCTTTTTAGCTGTGTTCAATTACTCCTCTTTCAGCTCAAGGACATTACAATGAGTCTAATGCAGTTGTCCCGATATCTTACTTTTGTTCAAATTTTTGTGTTCTATTAGTTACTGTCCATTGATATATGCATGTTTTCTCCCTTCCCACTCAGGCAGGATGACACTGAACAAGTGAAACTGGTTCTACAGTCTTTGTTCAGCTGGGGAGACTGTTTAGAGACTGAGCAAGAGCAGAGTTCAACAGAAATATTGCACTTCCTACATTTCAGCTTTTATGTAAATTATATATGGAATGAAAAGTCAGCCACAAGCCACTCACCAATGAAAGTACTGACTGAACCCACATTAAGATATAAAATGAACATACAAATTTACTCAATGCTATTAAAATATTTAAAAAGATATAAGAAAATGTAAGCATACAGATTGGCTTGGGAAATCCCTGGAGATTTAAGCCAGTCTGGGGATGGCACAGTTTGGGGGAGAGAACTCAGCAGAGATATCATGCTATAGAGTCTGCCCACCGAAGGTGCCATTTGCTCCAGAGAGTTACAAACATTAAAGTAGACCCTGGAGTTGTTACAGAATTACAACTAACCTCCAGACTATGGAGATAAGTTCCCCTGGAGGAAATGGCAGCTTTTGATGGGTGATGCCACCACATCTCTGCTAAACTCATGATGTCACTTCCAGGGAAAACCCAGAAGTGATGTCTTCTTCTTAATTACTGCTTTCATGACAAAAGTCATAAACAGTGAGCCATCACACACTAAGAGGGAAGCCTGAAATGTAATACCTGAGTTACAATGTGATTTTACTACAGCCATCAAAAGTTAGGCACAAGCAAAGTTACTTGCTAGTCTTTATCTCCTAGTAACCAAAAAAACTTAGCTGAGAGAGAGAGAGAGAGAGAGAGAGAGAGAGAGACCCCTCAGGTCTCACATGGTGATTTCCCATAAGCGCTGCTCCGCACTCACTCTTCTCTTTGGCCCGATGGTATGTGTCAATTTCACACAAGCTGCTGCGCAACTGCATTTTGCCCCGCAGCTTCGTGCGATTTTCCCCGCGTCTACTCAATCCTGTTTTTGGGGGCAAAATGCGGCCGCGCAGCAGCCTGTGTGAAATTGACACGTACCATCGGGGCAAAAGGGAGGAGTGAGCGTGGAGCAGCGCTTGTGGGAAATCACCCTCAGTGTTGTGTAGTGGTGACAGTGTTGGATTAGCCCTCTAGTTCAAATCCCTACGGTACCATGAATTTCTCCAGATCACCTTGAGCCAGGGTTGTTGTGAGGATAAAAAGGAGAAGGAGAGAACAATGTGTGCCACCTTGAAAGAAGGATAGGGTAAAATGTACTAAATAAAGTAATATGAGCTACAGACATGTATGTGAACTGCCAATTAGATAGGGATCCAATTTATAGATCATTGGTCCTTTGAGTCCCTATTGGGAAGAAAAGTGGGGTCTACATATCTAAATAAATAAAATGTTCATTTTAACACAAAATTTGTTAGCAAGGTTTTACACCGAGATCCAACAAAACAAACTGTACATTTAGAGAACAAAGTTTGATTCTAGTGGTACCTTTAAGACCAACAAAGTTTAATTCTGGGTATAAGCTTTCGTTTGGATGCACACTTCTTCAGATGCACATGAAATCTTATACCCAGAATGAAATTTTGTTGATCTTAAAGGTGCCACTGGATTAAAACTTTGTCTTATTGCTTCAGACCAACATGGCTACCCACCTGAACGTAAATTTAGATGATGTGCAAAAAAAATTATAGCTCAAATTTAAGCCATTTTCCTTATATTTTTCATCTTTCTTAAAGTTTGATTAGTCCTCACATTATGGGCTCGGTCAACTTTTCATTGTGAAACATCTAAGTATCGTAGATTAGACATGGCTAGAAAATATTGCCTTTACTATTTAATAAGAAGCTCATATAAAAGTCAATAAATGATCTGAAGTAAGTTATAAAAGCTTCAGTCCAGAACTTGCCAGGCTTCTTTCTCTTTGATATCAAGCCAGTGCTGTACAAAAGCAAATTTAGAAATTTCACAACCAATCCAGAAAAGAATGGGATGTCTTCTGTTTGCTCAGATCTTTGTGAGTTCATGATGGGCTTTGGAGGATGGAGGGGGGGGAAATGTCCCTCACATTAATTAACTGGATTGGAACATGACTAGTAGCAGGCCATATTGTTGGTTTTCAAGGCCATAAATTGGTTTGCTGCTTTGAAACCTCTAATATAAGATCTACAAAGCTTCCAGTCTAAGTATGGGAAAACAAAAATTTAGGCTGCCAGAAACCTATGAACTGTAAAAGGAAAGAGAGGCTATGTCTAAAACTTTTCATGAGAGATCTGGAGTCAATTTGTTTTTGTTCCTGTTTCCTCTCAACCTGCAGCTATCTACACATGCTTGCGTCACACAATAATAAATACAATCTGCAGCAAGTCTGCAATGCTATAAGCTAAACAGATGCTGAAGTAGACATAGATGGTAAGCAAGTTCTTTTGGAAAGAAGAAACTGGTACCAGGGTCTCCACTTTGGGCAGGGATCAGTGCTCCAGATGCCAAAGAATACATAGGGGGCAGTCACACATGCAAGATAAAGTGGGGGGAGGAGTGAGGCTATTTCCTCTGGAGGAATTTGACCCACAGTTGCATAATCAAACAGTCCTTGGAAGCTGCGGGCACAGCCCACCACTGCATGATCAGACACAACCACGGGTGAGTCGGAGTTTTTTTTTTTCTGTTTGTTTCCAATGCGCTTAAATGAGGAATCAATGAATGGCATCTCCTCACTGAGGGTTCCCTATGGAGTGTGCAAGGATGTGCATACTGAGAAGGCGGGGAAACAATGGCACAGAGTCAGGATGGCCTGATCAGACCATCCCGACAACATGAGAGCACACTGGAGCAATCAGACATGGGAAACTCCATCCACAGTCCGTCGCAACCCGTTTACTACCGGATTTCCCCCAGTGTCTTTTTACTCCACTCCTGCAGCGGAGCAAAGCAGGGTGCCAACGGGTGCAGGGCGCTTCCCAGATGTTCATGTCTGATCGTGCCATTTAAATCCACCTGGCATTTGCACCTATGGCGGGTCTAATTGTGCATGTGATCACGCCCATAGGGCAGCAAACCTGATTGTAACAAGGTGGCAACTAAAATGTTGTGCTTTGTTACAATGATCGAGGCAATTGTGCTGCTGGAACTATGCACGGTTTACTATGGTTTCCACGTTACTTAGGGTTGCCAACCTCCAGGTGGGGCCTGAAGTTCTCTTAAAATTACAACCACTCTCCAGACTGCAGTTCCCCTGGAGAGAATGGCGGTTTCAGAGAATGGCGGTTTCATATCCCTGCTGAGTTTCCTTCCCTTCCTAAACTCCACCCTTCTCAAGCACCAACCCCAAATTTCTCAAGCCGGAGCTGGCAAGCCCTTAATTTAATCCTGATTAAATATGGAAAGGATAGCAAGTTTAATCAGATGAATTCATTCACCGAAGCTGTAGGAATCATTTCTAATAACTGGAACGGTGAATTAATGGCATATTTGTTTATTTTCTGAGGCTGTTTATTTCTTTGGGCGTTTGTATCAACAGGAAATGAAAAGGAGATATTAAAAATGGCCTTTCATCTAATCAATGGTCGCTTTTGTTTATTAAATCATAAGATGTTATATTGGAGCACAAAAATATTTAAATATTTAAAGGTTTTTTTGGTTAATATGTACATTTGTTAAATTTAATCAGTTAAGGGCAGATGATTGATAAGCCACATATCCTTTGGCCAATTGACACCTTTGATAAACATATGGAAGTGTCTCTGTTTAGAGATATGGAATGGTAATTGCCACGCCCAGTCTGAACCCTACAATCATCAAGAAAGAACAAACAAACAACAGCAGCAGCAGCAAACTAATACCTCCTCCTTCATAAAACCTTGCAAATGAAAGCTTGGCAGTTCAGCACCAGAGAAAATTGCTTGCGTTAGAATCCAGGCTACCTTAATGGAGCCCCCCAAAATCAGAATCCAATTTAAAAAGCAAACAGCAAATCAAATATATCATTAACAGGGGCAGCATACTTTGCTACTCAAACACAGCAGCCTTCCCCCTCAAAGTTTTAAGGAAAACTATATGAAAATATGAGGCAGAAAACACTCTACTTCATCAATTAAATCTGGGGGAAATGTCCTTCCCCCTCCCCGTTCACTGTAAGTGAGAGTTCTGAGACTAAGCTATTGAGAGAATTCATAAATGCAAATAACTTGGCAAGATTGTTTTGACCACTTCAAGTCGGATTCAATCAGATTCAAACAGGCAGCAATATCAGTTACAGGAAAAAGAAATAGCAGGCATGCCTCTCTACCAGTATAATGAAAGTTTTCAATAGCTGTGGAGGTAGAGATATGTTTATGAAAAAAGAATCAAGGAGTTGTTTTGAGACCAATTTTATATGTAATTTTTAATGCACTTCTGCACCTCTCCCTTGATGCTGGCATGCATGTGAGAAAGAGAGAATTGCACTTTTAAATTTATTTTGGTTTTTAATGGATTGATGACAAGGAACAAAGGTAGATTTACAAGTCCATTTCAACCTGACTTCAATTTTTGGGTCATCTATAAAAAGATGTGTTTTAGCTGAAGTTTTTTTTAAAGAGAGACAGACAGACAATACCCATTAATGGACAACTGTTCCCAAAAGAAAAAGTATCTAAAACATGAAGGGGGCGTATAACTGAATAAATTATTTTTTTTCTTTCCACTGCACCAACTTTTCATTTCTTTTCTTTCTTTTTCTTTTTTGCTCTGCATTTGGTGTAACCCTATTCACTAGTATTCCACAAAGCAAATAGCCAGTCTGGATGTTCCTCTACCTCACTGTAGCAGGAGGCACTTCTCAAGAGCCCAGGAGTAATCTATCACCTTTTGCAGGGAAAACCCATTCAGAAACATCTGCGTCCATCATAGGACCATGTTTGGCTTGCTATATACCAACATTTTGTGATTTGACCCAGCATTCCATGACAGCCATCTGGTGGTGGTGGAACCCTCTTCCTGTTCTCAAGGGCTCCAAATCGTACACAGGTTCAGCAACGTTGGAGACCTCTGACTTACAGCATGACAGACGTGGCACAGAGATATGGGAAATGGGGGGAAATCCCCGCAAGTATTATCTCTGCCGAATGCCTTATTTTCTCAGGATGATCCCACACTTTTAATGGTCTAGTGCTTTCTCCTTCACCAGCTGGATCAGCAGGGACACCACAGATTTATTATTCTCCTGCTCCATAAAGTGTTTCTCTCAATGTTGCAGCTGATTTTGTCTTTTACTTTCTATTATGCAGGCCGCTCAGTCATCTGTAGCTGGTTGAACACAGCAACTTCAGTTAAAATTTTCAAAGCCGTATGTATTGCATTTTCATTCTTATTAACTCTGATTCCTAGTTAATGTAGGTTCTGAGCTATTTAATCTGTTTTAAGGGCTGTATGGATCTTGGCAATAAATTTTTCTGTTAGAAATGTCATGGCAGGAGATCATTAAAAACACCTTCTCAGCTACTGGAACTTGAAGAAGTTGGATAATGCATGCCACAGTTTAAGCAGGTAACAAGCAAGACTGCCAGCTAGTCAATGCGGAATTATGCTTTGATCTTGAACAGATAAGCAGGTTTCTTTAACACTTAAAGTACAAGAAGTCCATTCATGCCTCAAGGAGTAAAGGTCATATCAAACTATTTCTTGGTTCGGATGAAGTGAATAATCATTGTAGATGTACAAGGTAATCTATACTTGGAAGACCATTGTATGCTACCTTGAGCCTGCAAGATTGGTGGGAAAGGTGAGTGAAGTGGATACAGCTATGCAGTTCTTCTACATTTTTGGATTGTGGAGGAGGAGGTGCTAATGTCCACCAACTCTTCTCACCCATGGCAGGCCACATTTTTTTTCCAGTGATGTTTCTGAAGGTCCACTGATGCCTCAGAAGCAAAACTGCAGGAGGCTCAGGAGGCTACCCAACAAGGTGGAAGAAAGAAAGTCCTGTACCACAAAGTCCATGGGTGGTTGGACATACCCATTTCAATAAAGGAATGAATTAATGAAAGGTATAATACATCTGTAATTTCACATAGCCTCCTTCTACACCGAAAACCATAGAATCATTTCAGTGATATTGAACAAAATTTGTTATTGTACAAAGAAAAGAAGAGATTGGATTTATACCCCCGGCCTGCGGTGGCTCAGAGGTTAAGATACTGAGCTGCACACCAGAAGGTATATAGTTCGGCAGCTCGAGACCCTAGTGCTGCGTGACAGAGTGAGCTCCTGTCTCTGGTCAATAAAGGAATGAATTAATGAAAGGTACAATACATTTGTAATTTCACATAGCCTCCTTCTACACCAAAAACCATAGAATCATTTCAGTGATACTGAACAAAATTTGTTATTGTACTGAATGCACAAAGAAAAGAAGAGATTGGATTTATACCCCCGGCCTGCGGTGGCTCAGAGGTTAAGATACTGAGCTGCACACCAGAAGGTATATAGTTCGGCAGCTCGAGACCCTAGTGCTGCGTGACAGAGTGAGCTCCTGTCTCTGGCCCCTTTCCCTTCCCTTCCCCACAACAGACACCCTGTGAGGTCGGTGGGGCTGAGAGAGCTCTTTCTAGAACTGTCCTTGAGAAAACAGCTGTGAAAGGAATTATGACTGACCCAAGGTCACACCAGCAGCTGCATGTGAAGGAGTGGGGAATCAAACCCAGTTCTCCCAGATTAGAGTCCACACTCTTAACCACTACACCAAACTGTTTTACAAGAGTCTTTTTGCTCACCCATGTGATAGGATTTAACTAACCACTCTTTGGGGGTGGAAGGGTTGTTGCTCAGGGGTCAGTTTTGCTAGATGATGCTAATATTTCCATCCTTTAAGGTGTTTTGATACCTTACTTTAGCTACCTAAGTGGTTTTCTTAAATGATCCCATATATCATTCCAGCACATCTATTGTGAGAAAACTCTTTAGGTCTTTACTTGTGGTATGTTGTAATCTGTGTGTGGATAACACCTATTGTGTCTGTTCTGACTTTGAATCTACCCTATCACTGACAGGATCAGATGGTCCCAGGGGGCCACCTTGTACAGTTGTGTGGGATATCTTTCGGCATGTCCAGGTTGAGGATATGGACAGGTTTCTGGGAAGTCTGAGATCTATCACCTGCTCATATGACCCCTTGCCCTTCCTGGCTGCTTAGAGCTCCCAAGGTGGGGGGATCGAGGAGTAAATGCCTCCCTTAGACAGGGGGTGGTCACCCCTGCCTTAAACTGGGCAGCAGTACATCCACTCCTAAAGAAACCTACTTGGGACCCAGGAGAGTTGAATAACTACTGTTCAGTCTCAAATGCACAATTGTTGAGCAAGGTGATTGAATGAGTGGTGGGTGGGCAACTTCGGGAATTCCTGAATGAAGCAGATTGCTGCATGCATTCCAATCTGGTTTCAGGCCTGGTTATGGGACAAGAATCACTGCCTCAAAGCACTGGTTCAAAACCAAGAGGGATTTGGAGGCTGAGATAATGAAATATATAGATGGGCATCATCTGCATGTCAGTGACACCCAATCCCAAAGCTCTGGAGAAACTCACTCAGCAGTCTCATATGTATATTCCATTCTTTCACCCATGCTCTTTTATATATATGTAGGGATGTGCATTCAGATATTTAGAGTCTGAATAAATGGTCCCTCCTTTACCTTCTCTGGCAGTCCCTGCCCCAAGGAACCATTATAGAAAAGGAAGAGGTTCTAGTACATGTCTTGCATCTTCATTCTAGGTTGTGGGTCAAATTGATGTTTCACAATGTTATAAAGACAACTGGAAGTGAGTTATTTCACTTCAGTTGAGAGTAAATTCAAGGCAAATCACCTTCATTCTCTGGCACAGACACATTCCTCATTGTATCAGCCAATACTCTTATCTTCCCCTACCATAATAGGGGTACTCTGATGCACTTGAAATAGAAGGAAAAAAGCCACTCAAACCTATGAAAAAAACACCCCATCTCTATTAGCCAGATCACATTACAGATTGATATTTATTACTTTGGAATTAAAGTTCATTTTTAGTTTTTAGCAACTGCTTAACATTAAAAAGAAATACCTTCATGCTTTAATTATACTTTAATCAGAGGAAATGCATATATATTAAAAAGCTGGGTTCTGGAGGCTACAGATAGAACAATGTTTTCCATGTTTAGAATCCAGTGGCACCTTTAAGACCAACAAAGGTTTATTCAAGATATGAGATTTTGTGTGTGAAATATGCTGGTTTTGAGACGCATAGAGTGATCAGCTCATTGTTTATTAGTGGCCCCGGTCACACAGGCTGGATATCGTGGGGGGGAGGCGTGGCTAATTGCCCCGGCGCAGTTTGATGCGCAATTACACGATCAGTGCCGTGTAATCCCTCAGCATTGGCGGGTAAACGAGGGACCGGAGGGGAATGCCATGCACCAGTGCGATCACACCATGGTCTGGAGGCAGCCCGTGGCAAACGTTTACTAGTACCTTGGAGGTACTAGTTTTTTAAGGCGCATTGTCGGTGGTAAGCCATGGGTGCGCTCCACTTCCCAGATGTTGGGGTGTGATTGCGCCCGGATAATCCGCCCACCATCCGTGCCTCTCCAGCGGCAACTTTGCCGTGTGACTGGGGCCAGTGATTTCAGTTAAACTCTAAGACAACACAGGCAGGGCTGAAGCCCTGCTTATATGCGTGCAAAACACCCCAACTCACACATACCCACTCCCTGTGATAGGCTATTTACATTCCAATTTCACATCAATTGGTCCATTCGAGGATCCTGGCTACCCATTGTTCTGGTGACTCAAGCTTAGTCCGTATCCAGGTGCTATCCTGGCTCAGTTCATAACAGTGTGCACGCACACTTTATCAAATACATTAGAATGTTCCATGTTATTAGAGCTGGTGGACTGAAGATCTAGTAAAAATATTAGCAGTTTTCTTGTTGGGGGAAATTTTTACAGTTTGGTCATTTATTTTAATTTAATAAATGGGGATAATCAGCTCTGGGACTCAATGTGCAGGTGTGAAGACACCCCACCGATTCATTGTATCTTCCCAGATGTTTAATGCTAGTTTCAAGATATAAAAGAGTTCCTTGTTGGTGTTACTGTCAGCGGAAAGGGAAGTCATCAAATGGCTTTTAGAGCAATATCTAACCATACTTTCTATACTGTGTTGATTACAGCAAGGTCTTTCATTTAATGTGTATGTGAGCATTTCTACAAACACAAAGGTTTACAATTGGACCATAAATAAAAGATACAGAAGGCTGGTGTACAAGAAGATTGCAGAAGATAATTGATGTCAGGTTCTTGGGAACTCCTCCTTTAACTGTACATAGCAACTGTGGTTTCTGCTGGCTTCATAATGCCTTTGTGACTGACTAAATAAACATTAATTAAATCACAGAAGTCTGGGCAATTCAAATAAATTACCTTTCATTTAAAAATGAAGCCGCTGGTTTGAATAACTAAATCTGAGTGTTCAGGTTTAGGCTGTGAAGTTACAATTTTTTAATGCTTCAGTGCTTTTTATAAATGCTTTTTCATACTTTCAAATGGTTGTAGTTTGTGTTTTTAGCAGTTTTAGAAAACAATTATTGCCATCTAAGGTTTGCTTGAGTTCACCATATCTTCAAGTGAATGAGCATTTCCAGTCATGGACATGATGCAAAATGTTCTTTTAACAAAAGTAAATCCAGAACAAATGAAGAAACCCATAGAGTTCCAATGAACACAAATGTTCCCATTCACTTCAACAGAAGGAGCTCCAAGCTCAAGTACCCTTTATCAAGCCCATTGAATCAAACAGGACATGAAGAAAGTCCTTGTGGGTGATAGAATTCCATATACGTCTCTGTGCACCAAAGAAATCACTGCATTGGGGCAAGTGAATTTATTTTTCAGTCCTAGATTTCTCCAAAACGGATTTCCGTGGGGTGTTCAACAATTATGCATTTGTCCTGCTGCAAAAGTACTTTTTTACATTCATGATAACTTTCAGATGCATGAAAAACACTTGTGATGAAATTCATCCATTTTACTAGTGCTGTTTTGGCTTCCTTCAAAACTGCTCAAGTGTTTTACATAGGAAAAGCTCCCAATGACATCTCAGATTGTTTTTTTGGCCACGTTCCTGGGACAAATGTATATAGCACGCACCCCACACATATTATATGCAAAATGAACTGTATGCTGCATGCTTGTCCTGGGCTATTATGCCCTGTACAAACGTTAGGCAATGTGAGCAGGGTTGTAATTATTGTGTCAGTGGGAAAGAGCTTCCACTTTTTGTTCAGGAAGCGGTTGACAAACATGTGCTCTGTAATAGGAAATCATTGTACGTCTGTAGAAATTAGTCCAACTTTACATTCACTTTGCAGGAGTGTAAACTAGCAGTATTCACAGCTGGACAGCAGAGAGCCAAAACCTGGTCTCAGCTTTTGAAACTTACAGGGCCCAGGGAAATAACTGATTAACTACAGCATTTGTACTCCTTTTCTTTGGCTGGATTCTGAAGCAATTTCTTCTCACCCAAACCTTGATAATCAAGTTGACAATTGAAAGGGGTTCTGGGACTGTTGCTAGCTATGGTGGTAAATGGCAGAGCCACACAAAATTCAAATGCAAGGGATGGCTGTCCTTCATATTATGGGTTTGGAAAACTGCAAGTCAGGTTTCAGGCTTTTAGCTTATACATATATTTTGTTTGTTTCATTCTCATTTTGAGTCCTTTGGGTATTTCATAGTCACACCCCAGAGAAACAATCACAATTACTTATAATAGTATGGCTGAACTGCAAGAATATATCTATATACCCACTTGTGTAGTGTTGTATAAGGTTTAAGGCACTTACTGCGGTTACAGAGGAATGAACAAATTATCAAATCAATTCACAAAAGAGACATGTCTTCGGGGATTTTTTTTGGCAGTTTATCCTTAAAGGCAGAGAAACATGACAAAAGCAAAAAGTTTTAAATTGAATGCAGGCTAGTGTTTGAAATATTCGTAGCCATCGGCCACAAGTTTTTTTGGCTTTGGTACACAGAAATGTCACCTCTCTAGCTCAGGTGTTATTGAATATTTATAGAGATTCCAACTTCAGAAAGAGTCATTCAGAGTTGCTTGGCACAATATAAAAGCAGAGGGCTGTTGAAATATTCTAATAATTAGTGATACACTTGTAGTTTTCAAAAAGATGTTCTGACCCCCACGGGTCATTTCGTAGAAAAAGAGGTGCAGGAGTTCATTAGCATAACTCATTATCATAACTTATTTGCATATGCCACACCCCCTGACATCACCGGAAGTGTGTCAGAAGGCAACACCCACCGCTCAGGCTCCACTGGACTGTTTTGGATTGCTAGCTATGGGGGGGGGGAGCGGGATGTGCAGAACTGTCCTCGCAGAGAGCTTGTACCTGAAAAAAAACTTGGTCTTAAAGCTGCCATTAGACTGTTTTGGACCGGGGGGCCAGGGGGCTCTGCAACTTACCTGGCTTCTTCTTGCTCTGACTGAGGGCTGCTGGGAGCAGGGGGTGGGGCTTGTTGCATGTGCCTGCCCCCTGGGCTCTTTCCTGCCGGAGCTCCGCTCCTGTACGCTCCTGCAGGAAATGACCCCTGCTGACACCCCTAAGTGTTCCAGTCCTAAACAAGACATTTAGCAGAACTTGCTTCTTTGTTGCTACTTATGTAATACACAGTGGAATCCTAAACACTCTTCTAAACCCATTGAGAGTGCAAAACTATTTAGGATTTCATTGGAAACAGCACTCAGTTAGGAACTGGAGGTCCAAGGCTAGCTCCATGTGGCTGATTCACAGGCAAGAAAATACATTGAAGGAGCTGAGGCCATGGTGATGAGATTAGCTGGCAGTCTACTCTTATGAGCACATGGGACACTGGCCCACCACCATTCATGCCTTCTTCAAAGTGGTCTTCCCATAAAACTAGTTCTTGGTCAGGGCATTCCATACTCTGACTTTTTTTAAAAATCAGGGCATTCCATACTCTGACTTTTTTTTTTAAAAGTCTTAACACAAATGTAATACCAAACCATGATTTAGAGCTTTTTGAAGCCTTGAAAGTATTTCCAGCTCACTCACACAATCCGTCATCCTCTTGTGTACCACAAACCAGTTAATTATTTCTTCTTTCCCAGCCAGCCATAGTTTGCAGGCACATATTGATAATTTATGGATTATTCTTGCCCTGAAAACCAGCAATGCAAACAGTGGTTCCTTCTCAGTTTCTACTCCTGACTTTCAGGTTAAGTGTAAACCATTTTTTGCTGATTTTGATGTGACAGCAAACTGTATTTTGCCACAAAAGAGAAACAAACAGATCTGCATGTGATGTGCAAGTAAACCAGAAATTCCTTCAGAGTTCATTCACAGTGCCAAAAACATAGTTTGGTGTTACTTCTGAGCTAAGTTATTCCTACCAACGTCACTAACAACTATTTCAACATCACAAACAATTGAATCCAAACTCTGCTTCTGAATGGATTTGAGATGTCTATTCATCGTGAAATTAGCATGGATTTGGTGATCCTCCAGGATGTTAGAATACCCTAATATGGTTGGAACCAATGACTTATTTAAAAAGAAGAGGAGGAGGAGGAGGAGATTGGATTTATATCTCACTCTTCACTACCTGAAGGAGTCTCAGAGCCGTTTACAATCTCCTTTCCCTTCCCCTCCCCACAACTGACACCCTGTGAGGTATGTGGGGTTGAGAGAGCTCTCTCCGGAACTGCCCTTGAAAGAACAACTCTGAAAGAAATTATGAGTGACCCAAGGTCACACCAAAAGCTGCATATGGAGGAGTGGGGAATTAAACCCAGTTCTTCCAGATTAGAGTCCACGCTCTTGATCACTACACTAAACTGGCTCTCTAATATGGCTCTCTGTGCTAATACAAGGGACTCCAGCAGGCCTTGGCTCAGTAGCAGAGCATCTGCTTTGTATGCGGAATGTCCCTGATTCAGCCCCTGGCTTCTCCAAAAGGATCAAGTAGTAGATGATGTGAAATACCTCACTGGTATACTGGAAATCCTCTGCCTGTGGAAAAAATTGCCCTTGAGAGACCAATTGCCTGACTCAGTGTAAAGTAATTTCATGTGTTCCTTTGTCCAACAAATTAAGGTGTCAGAGGAGAAAAACTCCTCCTTTAGTGGAAGGGAAACATTGGATATGCCCTCTGGACTGCACATTCTCAGAGTATGCTGATATTCCTGTAAAAGCACAGCCCTCAGAACTTTGAGGGGGATATTAGAACACTGCAAAGGAGAAGTAAACATCATGAAAAAATTAATTTCCTTTAAAATCTGCACTTTCTGAGGGTTCAGTGTTCTTTATGTGAAAGTAGTTCTTTTACATGTCTGTTCACATAACTTCATTTTCCGCAGGCTCACTGATTTTAAAAATAAAAAGCCTTGAGCCACCTGTGGCACATAAATAGAATTTAAATGTCCTTGGCTTGGGAAAAAAGTTATATGACAAATGTAAATATATTTAATTAGCAGGTGCCTTCCTTAGTAGGTTATATTACTGGGCCTAGCAGCATGTTTCGTTGGCTGTTGGGAATGTTTGACCCAAGACACAGAAATGGTGAACATCTTGGGACAGGTAAGGATGAACTGAGGAAGAAAGGGGCTGGGTGAGAAAGAAGGAAATTGTGGCCACTGGTATATAATCTAATACATAGTCTCAGAACAGTGTTGTCTGTGTGGTCAGAATATATTGTGAAGGACTCTGGAGACGTAAGTGAAAAACGTATGACCTGAAACTAGAACCTAGAGGGTGAGGTACCTAGGGATGTCTATCTGCGTCTATCAGGCACAAAAAGAGAGAGGCATATGCAATATGGACTCCTGTGGTTGGTAGGCTATATGAAGCATCTAGTTGGGCCAGACATGGTATATATATTAGGAAGCTGGGCTTTTATCTCTTCAACATCTTTTTCATCCTGCAATTTGCCTAACTTTGTCAAAATCTAGATTCCATCCCAGCAACTAATCTCTGGAACTCTTGAATGAAGAGTACACTCTCCAGATGGTTATTGGTAATCTTCAGCCCTGATAACACACACATGGGGGGACTATATGCATTGCAGCAGAGATGCAATAGTTGAGATTCCTAATCAAAGAAGCGGAGATGAACTTGTTGCGCATGGAACCAAGACACATGACTTTTTGCACCCCACATTCTTTTGGCCTTCCAAAGGCAGACATGCAGATGTAATCTATCCAATTTGATATTAAGGCCAGGTCTCTCAGTTAAGACAGGAAATTCCTCTAGGTGCTTTGGAGAGGAAGTAGCCTCTCTACTGCCTGAATGCTCCAGAACATTAGCTAAAGCTCCTTTGTTTGACCCTGCAGGGCAATGTCCTGAGTTTGCAGGACAATAATCAAAGCTCTCATTGTGAGGATTTCTCTCACAGCGCAGTCTTCCTTGGTGAGTCAATCATAAGCCCAGGAGGAGGAGGAAGAGGGTTGGATTTATATCCCAACCTTCACTCGGAGTCACTGAGCATCTTACAATATCCTTCCCTTCCTCTACCCACAACGGACACCCTGTGAGGTAGGTGGGGCTAAGAGAGCTCTGAGAGAATTGTTCTTGAGAGAACAGATCTGAGAGAGCTGTGACTGACAAAAGGTCACCCAGCTGGCTGCATGTGGAGAAGTGAAGAAACAAACCCAGTTCTCCAGATTACAGTCTGACACACTTAACCACTACACCAAGCTACCCCCTAGCCTTCGTTAATTAGGTTTGCCACTCATCCTATTCCCCACCCTTTGAATTTATATTTCCACCTATCTTTACTAAAACCAAAATCCTCCAGTAGAACACCAGGTCCTTCCCAGTTGGACCAATGTCTTTTCAAACGATTGGATGTTTTTTACTATGTACCATATGTTTTAATTATGGCTCCGGTTTTTTCTTTTCTCTTTGGTCGGCCCCGTGCTCAACACGGGGGGAGGGCGGGGGATAAATGCAATAAATAAATAAATAAATAAATACTAACTGCACTAAATTTGACCAATCATTGTTCTTTCATAGGATCTCAGGTAAATCCAGGTACACAAGAAAGGTGTCTCACACACCCCATTTTTGTAAATTCTGTTTCAGAGCCATATGCCCAAAATCACCACACCACTGCTCTTTAAGACAGGAATAACATGTTTTTCTTTTCCTCATCTTACTTCCCATCCCAAATGTAACTTTCCATGTCTTTCTACCCAGTCCTTTATCCTTAGATCTACCATTTCTCATTTGTGACTTGTTTGCTCTACTGCTAGCTGCTCTTTCCTCATTGCATCTTCCTCCTGGTCAAGGACTACTTCCTTTGTGTCCAAAATTATTTTCCCTATTTCTTCCACTGCTACTTCTGATTCTGTTCCAGACAACACCTCATCTATCCCCTTCCTCTGAGTTGGTTTGTTGTGGACTAACCATGTGGGAGAAACAAAATTTGGCTTAAAAATAAATTGAATTGAGTATTTAGCTTGGAATAATACAACCAAACTGTGCAATTTGAATGCTTTTATTGGATTGCAAAGTATAAATTGTCATATGTAAATTGCCACGGTACTATTGCAATTGCTTGCTATCCTGTACTTCTGACTCTTCACTTTCTCCTTGTATCTTGGATAGGGCAATAAAGTTACTTGCTGATTAAGTGTTTGTCTTTCTTCCATATTTCTGTTCTCAAGGAGGTAGTGTGCCAAACTGGGACCCATGTATACAACAGACTAAAAGATCCCTTTTTGCACGAACTCATGTTCTAGTTCTTCATATGCAGGGCACTCACGGGCACTCACGGCAAGACTAATCTGTATTTTAGGGAGAAAGCCCGACTGGTCCTGGTGTATTACTTCAACCATTACTTTCTTAAATCTCGCCGCCAAAATTGTTGTGAATATTTTATAGTCAACCTCTGGGTAACAATCCTGAACTTCCCTGGTGGTCTCCCAACCAACTCCCATCCCTGGTGGTCTCCCGCTTCACCACCACCACCAACTAGGCTGTGTAACATCGGGGAGCGAGATGGCCCCGAGACAATGAACAATAGTGCTGCCTGGAACTGATAGCACCGATCTGGAACCATCACCATCAGGATGCCATCTTGTTACTGAAGACCTTTTTTTAGACATCTAGAGCACCTTGTATTGTTATAGATGACTATAAATGATTGTTTTATCTTGTTTTTAACTGTTTTAACCATTGGCATACGTGCCCAGTTTGTGAACCACCCTGAGCCCACTTGCGGGGAGGGCGGGCTATAAATCTCATAATAAATAAATAAATAAATAAACAAACAAACTAATAACCAGGGCAGGACCTGTTTAGCTTCCAAGCTATGACTAGATCGGCCTAGCCTGGACCATCCCAGGGCATGTTATTTTAAATATGATTTTCAATAAATAACAAGCCAAGTAAGCATCCATTATAACAATGAATAAATAAACACAAAATGAACCTCAAACTAATGTCAGCTGTACCATGATAGTCTACAAAGGTTCATTTCAATCACAGTCCTTCAGTCTTTCTGACATCTGTCAATGTCCCCTCCACTTGCCAGCTTTCCATGTCTTTTGTTCTTTCTCTCAGTCATCTTTCAGGTCCCTCTTCATCTCCTTCTTCAACTGCAGCTGTCGGAAGCCTTCTTTTTCTCCCTTCTTCAACCATCAATGTTTCTCCCTTCATATTATTATTTGCATTCTATTAGTCATTACACAGGGGACTGACCAACCCATGCAGATAGGGTTGTCAACTTCAGCTTAAGAAGTTCCTGTAGACTTAAGAATGGTGCTTGGGCCATGCAAAGTTTGAGGAGGGAGATCAGCAGAGGCATCACTCTAGGACTTCCATTTCTCCTAGACTGTATACCATGCCCTCTCTGAAGTGGTATGCCATGTCCTGTCCAAAGTTGCCATGTCCTTCAGGGGAACAGATCTCTGTAGCTCTGCTGTAATTCCAGAAGAACTCCAACCCCTGCAGTGAGTAGGGTTTCCAACCTCCAAGTAGCATCTGGAGAGCTCCCACTATTACAGTACAGTACATACCTGTAGAAAAGGGCTGCTCTGGATGGTGCACTCTGTGGCACTGTACCCTGCTGGGTTCAATCCCCTTCTCGAACCCCATGCTCCCCAGACTCCACCCCCCCAAATCTCCAAGTATTACCTAATCCAGAGCTGGTAACTCTAACAGTGAGGCTGGTAAACGTGTATGCAGATTGGATCATTCACTGAAACTTGGATGGGGAGTATCTGACAGGCAGGAGAGCTCTGAGTGCATCAGAGATTCCACCTTGATTAGCAATCCTGTTGCCTATTTACTGACTATATAAAACACAAACTCATTTCAGAGCCATGAAATCATGTTCTAATAGAGCAGGTGAATTAAGACCACTGAGAAAGTCGCAGGACTTTAAAAACAAACAAACCAGGAGCTAACTTGTTGGAGGCTACAATAATCCTCAGCTCTGCATAAGTGGCACTGAAGCGTTTGAGCAATATTGGCAGAAGCAAATTGTATTGCCACTTACAAACAAGAGTGAAAGATCCACTTGTTTGCTGCATGACCTTATCAAATGGTAAATAAAACACTGGTGATGCCAGAATATTTGTGTTAATTCAAAAGTGATTCTTTTTATTTCCTGTGATAACAATGTTTATGTTACATATACAGCCAGTTTCTGATAATCATGTGTTTCCCATTATTGGTTTGATGTAATGCTAAAATGTATTATTTCTTGTGTGATTTCTTATCCAGCCACAGCCAACAGAAACAAAGTCAGGAAAATCTCCGCTGCATTGTTCATGGATATAAAAACAACCATAGTCATACGGAACTATATAGCACTTTTCTGGAAAATATATGCCACAATATAACAACATACATTTCAAATCCGTTTCCTTATGAACATCCTACTAATTTAACTTCTATTCTGAACTTTCGGCCCTGTTCGACCTCTTGATTTGAGGCCTATCACAAACTGTAGACAATATATTTGTTTGCATGTGGCTCAGCAATAGGGATTCCAACACCTTGCTGGCAAATTGTCAGGAGATTTCGGGGGTGGTGCTTGAGGAGGCTGGAGTTTCGAAGACTGTTAACTTCTATGGACTAAGAAGGGTGTAACTCTGCTTAGGACTGCACTGTCAAAGTCCTATTGATTTTCATATATATCACTTGCTTGGTTGTGTCTAATTATACCAGCAGTGATATATAGCCTTTATAAGACTGATCTTATCGATATCTGCTTTGTATTTTGTTATTATTATGAATGATCACAGTCAGACATTTGACTGGTAGATGGTGTTCTGAAATTTGAGATCTAGCCAAGTTCTTGAGAATCACAGGTGTATCTTTGTGGGATTCTTGCTGCTCCAAGCAACACCATCTTCTGGAGCTGAGCTGGTGTTGGTCAGAATTTCCAGGTGTTTCTTGAGATTTCTAGGCACTGCTCCAAGAGCTCCAGTGACAACCGACATGGTGGAAAGTTGTATCATCATTCTCCATGATCTTGTCTGGTTTGTGCTCCCAAGAATTTCTGGCTGATGGTAAGTCATACTTCTTGCAAAGATTCCAGAACAATATGTTTGCAGCTGTATTTTGGCATTCTTTATAGTCAGTTTGAGCAATTTTACTGTAGGCAATGACCCTGTGGTTGATTGTTTCATCCTTTGTCTAGCGAAGTATTTTGTTGTTGTTGCTGTTGTTAGAGATTGGATTTATACCCCACCCTTCACTACCTGAAGGAGTCTCAGAGTGGCTTACAATCCCTTTCCCTTCCCCTCCCCACAACAGACACCCTGTGAGGTAGGTGGGGCTGAGAGAGCTCTCCCGAGAACTGCCCTTGAGAGAACAGCTCTGAAAGAACTTGTGACTGACCCAAGGTCACACCAATGACTGCAAATGGAGGAGTGGGGAATCAAACCAGGTTCTCCCAGATTAGAAGAGTCCACACTCTTAATCACTACACCAAACTGGTTCTCTATTATTATTATTATTATTATTATTATTAGTCACAGTCAGACATTTGACTGGTAGATAGTGTTCTGCAATTACTACTACTACTACTACTACTTTGCCTGGAAAATCCTATTCTTGAATGGAGGGTTAAAAACTGCTAGATCAATCAATAAAGTAAAATAAATAAGATGAGTTCAGGGTGAAGTGCAGACAAATATTTCATAAGAAAACAATAGCTAAATAGGGTGGAGGAAAGTGTGCCTTAAGAATGTTGATTGCCATGAGGAAATATACATTTGGATAAGAATTCCAAATGCTATAGAAACAAACAGGCTTTTATCCTCCCTCTCCCACCCCCTGACTGGCTTGTGAACAAAGGATCCGGAATACTGGAACAGTCATCTAACATTTGGAATTGCACCCTTCAGTGCAGAGAGGAAATGCGACTGTTCCTGGCTTTGCAAATGCTGGAGAGAATGGGCACATTATTTATGACACAACATCCTCTTTATGTGATTTAGTCAAAAGGCAAACAGTTAATCTTCTGTTCAAAGGCGCTCTCTCTGTCCTCAACCAAACAGCCATGAAATACACGCTGCTTACAATCCTGCTCCTGTAATCTCTGTTTAGCTCTCAAAACAACCCGCTGCACTGAGATTGCCATTGTGAAATAATATGGCCCACTTGACCCAATTTACCCCCTCATTTCTTTGACCATATTTATTCACATCTCTCCCACTTCTCTCTTTACCATTGCAAATTCTCACCTGCCTTATCAAGGGCCGGAGACAATAATTTGTGCTACTAGCACTGTCCCCTCTCCTATCAATGCCAGATTTTGTCCAGTCTTAAAACAGGATCCTTTCCAGCTGCAGAACTGTCAAGAACTCAAAACATCAGGGGACTCGGAACCCACAATTCACATTGTTTCCAGATACATGCTGGGTTCTCCCTAAGCCTGGCTACCTTAGATGTTTTAAATCAGCCCAGCCTTTTGACAAAACAACAGCTCACTGAATGATTCCATTGACAGGAGGGCCAGGACAGCGTAGTGGTTAGGGTTTCAGATAAGGATCTGGGAGACCAAGGTTCAGATCCCCACTCTGCCATGAAACTTGCTGGGTGACCCCAGGTGACTCTCTGGCAACCCAAGGTATCCCACACCATCACTGTGAGGATAAAATGAAAGAGAAAAAGAAGGAACAAGGTGCAAGGCAGAGAGTTTATTTGTTCTCCTGGATCTCAAGAAGTAATAAACTCTCTACCTTGCACCTTGTTCCTTTTTTCCCCTCCTACCTACCGGTGTGGCCTTATCTTGTTCCTGACAATAAAATGAAGGTAGGTTCTTATGGACGCAGTCACCAGCAGGATATCCTCCTTCACCCATAACTCAGACCAAGAGTTTTTCACCAGCAAATGGTACCCAATTTTGGATTACCTGTCCCAACAACAATTTCTGTCTTCTCAATGATCCCAATTTCATTTATGGATATGATATGCATCCTAAAAGAATAAAACATACTTAATCTTGTTACTTTTAATTGTTCCGCTTAATTAATCTTTTAATGGATAACCAATTTTCTTGTGCTTCTTTCAGTGTAACACTCTTAAAGTCCGGCATAAATCTGGAAGCTTGTTATAAATTTGCTGTTATGTATTACCAGCTAACTGCTTTCCTATCTTGGTCACTCATTGATTTTTACAAGTTGTTATTCTGTTCTCAAATTGACCTGGCTGTATTTATTGTTGTATTTGTCACTTATTGTTGTTCATAACAAAATAAAAATTTTAAATTAAAAAAAAAATGAAGGTAGGCAGAACAATAAAGTAGGTCCAGCCAGGTTTATCACTCAATCTCACCCAATTTCTCTCTATAAAACAACCTCCATCCTACCTGGCTTTTGTCCATGAGAGTACAATAATCTCCATACAAGCCTTTGAAGATAAAAGGGGGGAGGGGTCCTCTGTCCTTTTTCACCAGTTATAAAGCTGTTTGGATTCAACCCAAGGTACATTGCCCAGAGCTCCTTAGAGAACAGATGAGATCACACTCTATTGTTCTTGCTGTCCTCTGACCCTCCTTCCCATGAAGCTTCAAGCTCTGCCTCTACTCTTTCCATCTTCTGCCTTGGACTGATATCCTGGGTTGGATGTTGGCAAGCCCAAGAGTATGGCATGTGGAAGTCCTGTTTAGGGTTTTCAAGACCCCCTGGTGGAGAAGGGGATCCCCACCTCCAGGCCCCATCGCCCTGTCGCTGGAGGGGGGACTTACCCAGAAAAAGTGTGAGGCCCAGTCAACGTTTACAGTGATGTGTCTACATCACTTCTGATGTGACTCAGAAGTGACATCATCATGCCCACAACATTGGGGTGACGCTCTGGTATTTGGACAAGAACTCTATGGTAGAAACCAAATTTACCATAGAGATTTTGCCCAAATAACAGAGTGTCACCCCAATGTTGCTGTGTGATGATGTCCAGATCCAGCATGGCATTTCCACACTTTCTCTGAAAACAGGACATGTGAACTGAATGCTAAAATAGCACCCTTTGCACTTTACTATGACTGGTTGTCAGTTCTCTGGTTCAAATTTGTATTGGAATTCTTAATCTTAGTATTGCATAAATAGCAATAATCAATACACAAACACAATTGTAATATTTGCATTTATTAATCATAATAAGACATGAGTTTAGAACTTAGTAAGCTTTCACGGCAGGTAGCTTATTTCCATGACTCTCTCTTTATTTTGTAATGAGTCTCTGATCAGCAGCTTCTTGTTGTACTACCACAGAGGGTTCCTGGAATGGCATCCTACTCAAAGGCCTTCCCAATAATGGCCCATCCTCATTGTATGGCTTGCCAAAAGATGCCAGGAACGTTTTACCTTGCCAGTCTTTAGGAAGGCCTTGCAAGACTGTTCTATTTCAAAAGCCTTTTTGCTAATTGTTGGTTTATATCAGAAGGTTTAATTTTTCTTAGTTGTTAGTTATCTATCACTATTTGTTTTATTGGGGATTTTATTGTGAGGTGCCTTGGGGCCCCATTGGGTGGGAAAGGAAGGTTGTAAATGTTTTAATTACTAAATAAAAGGTTTAAAAAGCCTTCTGCTCATGTTCAAGCTCTGGGTTGCATCTAGATTGTGGCAGGGACATAACTGCTAAATTTAGCCATACTGGGTTGTACTTCATTTGGGGAGCTCTGTGGATGACACTTTTTCTGTCCACAGTCCAGTATCCTGCAGATGCTGCCCTCCGCTTTAGCCATTTCTATGAATGACAGTCAGTATCATCGCAGGCCATTCTGAACGCAGACTTCCCGACCCCTGTGCTAGAGCATTGAAAAGGTACGTCACAGCCTCTTGAGACTTCCACATAAATAAAATGCTTTAAAAGCATTAAGGTTTTGTTTTTGTATTAAACTTTATACTTCTCCCCAGATTGTTAAACCAGCAGGATGGAAAACAGTTTATCGCCTTTCATATAGGTAGTTTCTTAATGTCCGTGTCCCAATTGAATTCACTTTGCATGGGTACTAAAATTAGAAGCATGGTAGCTTCTACAGTTTACTCACAAGGAGATTTCATTGGAACTGCTTTCAAGTAAACAGTTTCAGGGTTGCAGTATGGATTCAATAACTTTTTTCCCCCGTGGTCCCTTTTTCTCATGGGTCATTCTGAATTTTCTGCAATTGTTACCCAATGCTGTTAGCAAAGCAAGTGAAGGACTTTTTTTTAAATGTAGTTACACTTCAGAACTTAGAAAGAAGCAGGAGCAATCACAATGCATTTTATGGACACATTAATACAGTACTGGATATTTATTTTTCATTTATATGAAATATATCTATAAAACTTCCACTAGCTGCATAAGAAATGGACTTATAGCAAATGGCACTGCAGCTGTAATTGTTATAACTCCAGTGTTCTGACAACCTAACTTTAACTGACAAGCAACAAAAATATATCTTTGCTTCTTCACTGAACAACTATTTTAATGCTACTTTCTGAAATGCACTAAGCCATTTGAGTTCACTATTTTACCAATAGAATAATATTTGATCAACTAGGTGAAAAGTTTTTCACTAGGCAATCATGTCACGCACACACCTAGATTGTATGTGCTAGCCTTTCTTTCACTAAGAAACACTGACAAGAGTTCTTAAACTCTTTTGGTTTCCTTTGAAAGGTGGGGCTGTGGCTCAGAAGTGGAGCACCTGCTTTGCATCCAGAAGGACACAGATTTGATTCTCCTGGATTTTTCTCCAGGCCACAGAGGAGAATTAACTGACCCCCACCATCTCAAGAGCATAGGCAGGATCCAAATCCCATGGTTCAGTGGCAGAGCATCTACTTTGCAGGCAGAAGGTTCCAGGTTCATACCCTAGTGTCTGTAAATATAATGATTATGTGAGAGCCCATCAGAGCTTCTAGAATAATTTATATTTCCAATTAAATAAAATTTAAAGGAGACCAGCGCAGCCTTGTAGCCAGAAAATTCGGGCTGGTGTGGCAGGGGCAGAGGAGTGGAGAGCAGGGAACTTAATTAGTGTGTGGGGTAGCAAAGGGGGGAGAGAGGGGGGACATGTCTTCTCTCTCTCTCCCTCTCCTTCCCAACCCCCCTGGGGGGACAGGGAGGCTGGGGAAGGAAATGGAAGCTGCCCTGCTGCTTCTAGTCAGTTTCACTCCCCTCTGACAAGCTGCTAACAGCTAATTGGTGGGAGTGAAACTGACCAGAAGTGCATGGTGGTTTCCCTTTCCTTCCCCAGCCTCCCCTTGCTGTGGTGGAGAGGCGCACTGGAGTGGGGATCTGGCATTTTTCTGGGTGGGTTAGGGTTTATCCCTGGTGGGGCTCCACCCCAGATGCCCCACTGTGGCTACAGGCATGGATCAGAGTGGCACACATTGTCCTACATTCATGTCAACCCTGCAAGTGAGGTTGGGCTGAAAGAGAGTTACAGGGCAAGATCACCCGGTGAGCGTTAAGACACTGTGGGGATTTGAAGCTTGATCTATATCACATTATCTCTAAATTCTCAATTCACAGGAATTCATTGCAGTGCACAAGTGATTATGGGAAGTATATCTGTGGGCATCACATGCATACGTCTTCAGAGTAATTTGGAGAATCTTTTGCCTAAAGGGCACTGCTAATACCTATATGGATATTCATTTGGTCATATGTGAAAAATTCAGAAAAACACGCGCAACTGGTACTATGTGTTGTGAGACCTGTCTGTGTCTGGAAACAGCCCACTTTCCGATTCAAGCCCAAATCCATACTGAAATAGCTTGAGTAGAGATGTGCACTGGGATATATCGTAATTGAAAATAAACCAGAAATTTTCTGTTTGGGTCAGCTTAATTATGTCTGAAATTATCCCAAATACTCCCAAATTCTGGTAGCGATTAAAATTTCTCTTCTGGAATTTTGGGAATGTTTCTGACTTCAGATGCCAGGAGCCAAGAGGCAGAGAGAAAAAAGCTGGTCCACCAAACTCCTATTTGCATTCCATCCATTCCAATCTGGGTTCAGGCCTAGGTTTGGTACCAAGACAGCCTTGGTAGCTCTTGTGGATGACCTCTGACTCCAGCTTTATCAGGCCAGCTCAACACTTTTGATATTAGCAGCAGTCAGCTGCTGTCAGCAGTCAGCATTTGCCCCTCTGAATACAACAAGGGTGAATGACTTTTTTTTTTTATCATGGCCCCAACCTAGTGGAATGCTCTGTTTGAGCAGACTTGTGCCCCACAGGACATGTCTGAATTCCACAGGGCATTTAAGACAGAGTTATTATTCCACCAGTCATTCCAGCAATGTAATTTTGGTGGACTCTGCTAACATCACAATGGATTTTTATGCCAAAAGCTGGGTTTTAAATTAGATTTTGATACAATTTAATTGGATTTTATTAGAACTATGGTTTTATTACTGTTACTGTATTGTCATGTTGCAAGCTGCCCTGAGCCCCATTCTGGGAAAGGGGTGGGATGAAAACCTAATTAAAAAAAAAAAGCAAATATTTGGCATCAACTCCCTCCCTTTACATTTTAAAGGGCCATTATTTCATATAGGTAGCAATCATTTCCCATGGGCAATAAACCTAACATCCTAGGCCAGGTCTACCTATTCTGCTGTTAGTCGGCATCTCCAGTCCCTTTAAAATTTAAAGGGCCACCATTTTCTATGCAGGTAGACCAGCCTGTTTTCAGAGACCAGATCTTCCCATACAAAATGTTCAGTCGCCCAGTTGAGTCCGACTCTTCATGACCCCATGGACCACATCATGCCAGGCCCTTCTGTCTTCCGTCATGCTCTGGAGTTTGCTTAATTTCATGTTCATTGTCTCGATAACACTGTCTAACCATCTCATCCTTTGCCGTCCCCTTCTTCTTTTACCTTCAGTCTTTCCCAGCATCAGGGTCTTCTCCATATCGTCCTTAAATATAATGGTCCTTAAATATTTAAGGAGAGAGAGATGCCCCCGGACAGCTGTTGGGTGAGAGCAGCTTCCTCTCTCTCTCACTCTCCCCCCCCCACCTTTCAGCTCTCGCTGTTTCTGGGAGGGGGGTGGAAGAGCCAATGGCTAAAGTCATCTTCAATGTTCAGGATCTTGGGGGGGGGGGGACTTGAAAAGAATCTCTAAATGATAGGAGAGTCCCAAACTGGGAAGTGACTCATACAAGTGTCCAAAATCTTTGTTAAATAGTGAGGCAGTTCTACAAGCTTGTAAGGAACACTAAAACCTGAATCAAGTGAAAAATGATTATTATTTTTTTTTAGGGGAATAATACAAGATCCTGGGCTAGGCAGACTCAGACAGTCAAAAATATCAAGTACTCACTATCAAAGGACAGGAGTACATGACTCTCCTTTTGAGAGGAGAGAAAGACAGAGCATAATGCCTTGTAACAATACATTACATCAGAAATACACCCGAGAGAGGTCATGAAAACATACACTCAGTGCACTTGAGTAATCAAAACTATACTTTGTTAAAAAAAAAACAACACCACCTGGTTCAGCCACTTCCTATTGAAGATTAAATATCACAAGCCAGTCTAAAGAAAACAGTGTAACATATCTGTTTGATGGAATACACCCATTGTAGTTATTTGGGGAAAGAAGAAATTAATGATAACTCTGAGCAGGGACACTTCCTCCATTGTTGCTGTGGGATGGGGAGCTATGTTCCATTGTTAATGGCTGCCTGAGGGTTGATAACAAGGGAGACTTTACATGTATTAACCAGTGTGGAGCCAGTGTCAGTGATTACTTTATAATATCATCTAACATGTTCAATAAGATTGAGTCACTGGAGGCAACAGAATACATGGGTGGTGATCATCTCCCTCTGCAGTTACAATTAAACACTCTACCACGATGACCCTGGAGGTCCCTTCCAACTCTATGATTCTATGTAACTTTCTTCAATCTGCCATCCCTCTTTAGTTGAGCCAAAATCATAATAAACTTAGGCCAATGTGCTGCAATAATGAGATCATGAAGGAAGGAAGTCTAAAAAACTGTCCTAAAACCTGTCAATTTAAGGCTAAAATCTCCATCCATTCCTCCCTGGAGGAGAACCTAGGTGTAATGAGTGAATTGATAAAATTTTTCCAACCATTATATACATTTTCACAATGGCACACCACTGCTTTCTGCCATGTGACATCCTCCCCCTCAGCCATTTGAGGGGTTTTTCCTCCTTTCCCTGCTAAGTTATGCAATGGAGCTTTGGTGAAGGTTTTTGTGAAGTTGCAATGGGGGAAAGTGGGAGGGGGGGACTGAGGTGGTGTGGCAGGAGCAGTGAGCAGCATGGGAGCAGAGGTTGTGGATGGCGTTCTCACCCGTTCCCGCACCACTTGCTACTGTTGCGGTGATGGGGGCATGTTTTCACACTTCCATCTAGATTCAGCCTTTTTGTTTTTAAGCAGTTTTGAGGCCAGGGTTTTTTATGAGCGAAACCTTTTCACAGACCTCTCTTTTCATGGAATATAAGTGATGATCCACCACCACTTATGAACGTACTTGTATTCTGTCATGTGAGAATGGTAGATGCCATTTGTTATATGACACATGGGTCTCAAACGAGTGCAGCTTGGTAGCAGTTCATAGCACACCCAACCATGGGGCTCATGTGAGCAAATCGTTCTATGACAGGACCGTTTTGAGTCAGATGAAGCCTGGCAAGCCCTTTTTCTCCAATTCCAAAGCAGACTGCAATCACATCTCTGTCAGGAACATCCCTGTGGCTTTGAATTGTCAAGAAGGGGTGAGCTAGGTCCTTCTGAGAGGCCAGATTTGGCTCTGGGGGCTCTAGCTGCTAATCTTTACAATAATATCTCCCTACATCAGTGACATTCCATGAACTGCAACTAGAAATTTCAAACAACTGCAGTAAAGAGAAACTGGAACTTTATTATATACTAGAGAGAAGACCTCCCAAGCATTGTGTGAAGTTATTAGTGAACTGTCTTCTGGGAACATCAATTGATATGCAATTAATAAACCTATTAATTTTCTTGAGATAATTCTCATTTGAATCTGTGGGTGTTTTTTTCTTTCTTCCTGGCAACATCTTTTTAAGATTATGAAGATTCATAAATTTAAATTGTAAATTTAAAAGAACAACTGTTACAAGTGGATAGAAACAAAAGAAGGATTTCAAAATAGGTCTTAGTTTAATAAGCCATTTATTCAGTGATATAGTCTAATTGCAAAATCTTTTCATCCTCTTAAAGATAAGGACTTTAATGATGACACCCAGCCTATCATGGATAAAAGAGTGGGTGCCATTACCTTTCCTGAAGCAGCTAAGGATCCTTTTATGTCTATTTCCTTCTGTCCTATTGCCACCCGTGCTTTCAACAAAAGAATTAGTCCATTCAAAGAGCTTCAGTGTGCAATTTAATAGCACATCCCTCCAAAAAAACTCAGCAAGTTTTCTCTGACTGAAATAAGATTTGAAATAAGACAATGGCAACAAAGCATCCAGTAGGACCTTGAATAATATGAGGCCTTTCAGAAAGAATTTATAAGTAAGTCTTCTTTTTGCTGAGTTATACTCTGAGTTATAGGTAAAGGTAAAGGTTCCCTTGCTCGAAAGCCAGTCGAATCCGACTCTAGGGTTGCAGTGCTCATCTCCGTTTCAAAGCCGAAGAGCCAGCGCTATCCGAAGACATTTCCGCGGTCATGTGGCCGGCATGACTAAACACCAAGGCGCATGGATACTCTGAGTTATACTCTGCCACAAAAGTTACCTGCATTTGGCATACAAAATGAAAGGCCAAAAAGCCAGCAAAACCATTTGTAGCCAGGAAGTAAAACCAAGTCCTTGAATGTATCCTCACTTGAACTGCTGTTGCACAGATTGAAGATTTTAAATTTGTTCAATCTCTACTTTCTTTCTTTTTCTTTTTGCAGCAAGAAAAGAAATGGACTTCTTGAGATACATTCTTGAATGTTCTACAACCCACTCCTCTGACCAATAAATAAGCCTTTATTAGTAAAGAGAACAATTTGTACTTATACAACTGAACAACTTCCACTGAATTGTAATTCACCCTTCATAGCTATGATGCTGTATAGATTGTTAACAGAACAGTGACAGCTTTGGGGGGCAGGGACATGGAGGGCATGTTGTCATCTGTACCATGGCATCACTTCCAGGAACTGATGTCAAGTATCTCTAGGAATCACCAGAAACCCTATGGTAAAACTATAGAGTCCCCTATGATTCCTAGATCTATCAATGCCACTTCCCCAGGAAGTGATGCTGTGGTGCAGACCACACTATTTTTTTTAAAAAAAAAAATCTCCTGCCACCAGTCTGACCAGCAACAGGCAAATAGGGCTTCTGGCCTAACACCCTAAGTGATTGGGTGGCCATCTTTCTAAGCATGAAATAGTGACATTCAGGAGCACTATTTTATTTAAGTGTACACTTCAGTATATATGCAGCTTACCCTGTGCTGTAATGAGGTCTTTGCATGTAGCCAGTGAATTAAAAAACACACTGTGATGAACCCAACACCTCCTCCAGCCGAGACCCCCTTGGATAGTAGGGTCCCGCCACTCTTATTTTGGTCTAAATTGTTTTAATAGCCACCCCCTTTTACAGCCTAAGTGCCAAGGGGATCTGAAACTTAAGGGCTGATTTCGCACTAGAGCTGCCACAAAGTTGCGCTGCCATTTGCCCCGATACTATTGGTCAATTTTACACTCGAAGCTGCGGGGCTGCATTTTGACTCGCGGCTTCACCCAATTTCCCCCGCAGTTTCGTGATCCTGTTTTTTGAGGATTACGAAACTGCGGATGAAATTGGGCGAAGCCGCGGTTCAAATGCAGCCCCACGGCTTCGAGTGTGAGGCAGCTTTAGTGCAAAATCAGCCAAGGAGTCTCATAAAGGCACCATGACATTGGAATATCCCAGGAAAGAAGAGGAAGGGTGTGCTGGAATTAGTAATGGATTAAGTGCAATCACCCCTATGTCAGTGGTATATCATTCTCAGTAACAAAAGACTTCAACACTGGAGACATCACCCAATATTCTGACATACTTCAGGATATACCTGCTCTAGGAAGTTATTTCATTAACCAGCACCCAGTTCCTCTCCCCCCTTTTTTAAACTCAATCAAGAAGGGCACTCTGATTATTAATTTTTTATTAATTTTCATCCATCCTGTTTCAGGAGCTATCTTGACTCACCCAAAATTTTATGTCTATGCAGATCTGGTTCACTTCAACCTAGTTCAAGTATGTTTATCATGTCCAAGCTCTTTGTTCCCATGCAGATTTGGCTCGTAATAGCTATTTTCTCCACTTTCCCCCCGCTAAAGTCTGGCAGCAGTTACCTTTAAACCAGCCAGTGAGATTCTAACTTTTTATCTTGATCCAATCTAAAGCCAGGACAGCCAAACCACATCTACCCTGGAGATCTTCTGTCCATAAAAGAAGGTCCCCTGGCTCTAGCAAATGATTCCTCAGATCTCTGGTCCAGATTTTTGCTCGTCTGATTTTCCTCTGCTATACTCTGCAGGCTTTACTCCCCTTTCCCTCTCCGCTCTGCTCCTTGGTCCTCAGCTACATTTGCCCCTGGATCTCTCTAGACCCGAAGGCCCAGATTTAAGGTTGGATGTCCCTTCTCTAAAACTTCCCAGTATCCTCCCATCTACTTTTTATAAGTGTGCCCTCTTGTTGGTATGTTTGTGTGCATGTGTGATTACTTAGGGAATTAGTTCCCAGGTGCATAGCATAGGTTCTTTACATTTTAATTTTTTTTAAAAAAAAAACTTGTATACAGTAAAGCTGTTTGTTTGTGTGTACAAGCACTCTCTCATCTCTTTCATCATAATTTTATTAGAGTCGGATTCGACTGGCTTTCGAGCACGAGATCCTTTACCTTTACTTACGGGGGCGCAGGGCTCTTTTTGTAGCAGGAACTCCTTTGCATATTAGGCCACACACCCCTAATGTAGCCAATCCTCCAAGAGCTTACAGAGCTCTTCTTACAATCCTCCAAGAGCTTACAGAGCTCTTCTTACAATCCTCCTCTTGGAGGATTGGCTACATTAGGGGTGTGTTGCTTAATATGCAAATAAGTACCTGCTACAAAAAGAGCCCTGCGAGTTACTCCTACCAAGTTCCACCCTGGTATACATAGATGACAAGGTCCTGTGTTATTCCTTTCTGGAACCACTTTAAAGCTAATTTCCCTTTCTCTGAGTCCTGTTTGGGTAACAACACATGCACACACATGGAAGAGAAGAGGCATGCAAGAATGGCTAAGCCATCACTAAATTTGCAGGCCCAACTGCTCCTGTCTGGATGCACCACAAATCCCTGCTGATTGTGCCACATACGTTGCAGGTTTGTCACCTATCCAACAAAGGGGCTCGTTCTTTCCACCATGCCATAAATATATGAGACTGTGGGGAAAATATTAAAATGAATCAGGCAGTATGTGTGGTGGACAGAATTGCTCCATCTCAGAAAGAGCAACTGGAACCTCAGAGCTACTACAAGAAAATGGAGCATAAGATCCAAAAGTGAGATGGGTGGTGCAAATTCTGGAAGGGCAGTAGGGTTGCATGGCCTGGCAACTGGCTGGAGATGGAGAACATGGCATTGTTTGATAATGTTTCTGCCATTATTTTCATTGTGCAGTCTTGCATCATTATATTTCAGCAGAAAATTAACAAAAAGCCAAGCTCCTCTCCCCTTTTAAAATTTTTGTAAGCATTAGCTGTGTTCATGCACTGATATAGTTCCAGTTCTGTAATCTTGCCAGACTAAAATAGGCATTCTAGTTCTTTATTTGGAAATAACAGGATTCCCTGTTTTGAGGTATCTACAAAACCAAATCTAATGTGCCTTTTGGCTAAACATGAATATAATTTTCCCCCAAGGTGCCTTAAACATATGTCTCTTTGGGTATTTGCCTGCAAGTACTCATGATATCAAACAGACAGATGGATGGGTTTTCGGGTCCTTGTCAACCTGAGCTGATTTGCCTGTTTCGCTGGGATATTGATCCAGGCTTTACAAACAGTACTACTTTTAGAATTCTCCAAGCCCAGGGAAGACTCCAGGTTAACAAGAAAATCATTGAAAATCGTATTAAAAAAAAGTGGTTAACCCTCCCTTCCAACCTTAAGTGCAGTGTCTGTGCATAGGCAGATACAGGGGGAAAAACACTGGCTAGTTCAGCTGGCATTGTGAGTTACCATAACAAATACAATGCATGCTGCGACAACTGTCCGAGGCTTCAGATAGGATTGTCAGGAATTGGGGGGGGGGGCTTGGGGGGGGGGGGGGAGACTGCCAAAATGGCATTGTGCAATATCACTATGCCACTTCTAGCTAAGAACCTGGAAAAGATGTCACCATGTTGTTTGACACTCTAAGAGTCCCCTCTATCTCTATATTTCCCCCAGTCACTCAGTGCACAAATAAGCTCATCTATTTTATTGCTTTATGATTACTAACAAGAAGTCTCTGGCCTTATTATTTTTCCCCCAGTCACTCAGTGCACAAATAAGATCATCTATTTTATTGCTTCATGATTAGGACCTAACAAGAAGTCTCTGGCCTTACTATGTTCATCAAAAACATATAGTACTTTTTAAAAGTAAAGACCATAGAGACCGGGGAAAGTCCTCGAGCATCCAGCAATGCAGTGATATCATTTTTGGCCTCCAGCTGGAAGTTACATTGTCATGTCACATGACATCACCATCCCCACCCCCACTTTGCACTCCATCAAGTCCTGGCAGGGGGACAGGGAGCAAATGGCAACCCTAACTTCAGAGGAGGAGGTGACCAGACAAGGAAGGGAAGGACTAAGACACTGTTGTAGTGTGTAGAGGTGATGACAACTGAGGGAAACACAATGGTCAGAGGGTAGAGTGGCCAGGTCCCCTTGCCACACCAACAGGGGGATTTGGGAGGCATTCCAGGACATAATCATGTCAGCAATGCAGTGTGGTGATGCTATGGTTTACGGGCAAAGCACAATGGTTTTATGCCAAATTCACCATAGAATTTTGCCCTCAAACCCGAGTGTTATGCATGACATCCCCAACACCAGCTGGCAGGTGGTAGGCAGAAGCCCCGAAAAGTGGGGGAACCCTGGCTGAGACCTGGGGAATGGCAACCCTATCAGAAAGGAGGAATAAGATGATAAAGATGGGGAGAGAAGGAGGCAATGGAGCAAGGAGGAAGACAATGGTGAGCAGGGGAATAAGAGAGAAATCAGATTTCCCTTCCCAAAGAAGCCCTTGTGGGACTTCTTTTATTTCATTGTATCTGTAAAACATGCATTTTCAGCTCTTCCTGTCCTTGAGTACATTAAGATAAGAACAGAAGAAGAACCATGCTGGATCAGACTAAAGGTCCAACTAGTCCACTATTCTGTTCTCACAGTGGCAAGCAGGATGATTGAAATGATATCCTCTGCCTGTGATCCCCAGCAACTGATTTAAGGAGGCATTTTGCCTCTGATACTGGAGGGAGTAGATCTACATCATGACTGGTAGCCATTGATGGTCTTGTCCTCCATGAATGGTTCATTTTTTAAATATGTAACTATAACATATGAAATAATTTCTACCTGATTCATACCAATAAAGCACACATATTCAAGAGAATTTATGATTGTACTACATGCTATTATCATCCTATTACATACCATCATAGTGTTTTCAAGAACCCATTCACATCATTGGTAAGCATGTTTATCCATCCCACACACAACCATTATGGCTCTCAAGTAGTACACTATCTTTTTCCCGACTTGTTCTCTCACTTTTTTCCCCCCTTTGACAGTTTAATTTTCTCAGTTTTATTTTGGATGTTTGTTGCCATCTTGAATGTTGCTAAAGATACAATATGTACAACCCACTGAGTAGGGTTTTCCCCCCTCTCCAAATGGTGTCTCCCAGGAATTAAGTTTCCATGAAGGAACATACCTCCCAAGGCAAGTTAACCAATGGGCTGTTTCAGGATAGGATCAAAAGGGATAGAAGGCACCTTAATTGCAAATGGCCATTTGATTTTCAAGTTTATGGTTAATTAATTGGTAGGTCATAAATCAATTTACTGTCAGCTTTGGAGTCAGTAGGATCACAATTGCTTAAAAGTCAGATCTTAGAATTTTATGTCTCAGTGCACAAACAAGGTTGTCCATTTTATTGCTTCATTATTAGGAACTGACAATAAGTCACTGGCCTCAATATTTCTGTCAATAACATCTCTTGCTTTAAAAAAAATATTTACAAGCTCTAGTTCAAATAGCACAAGCAAAATCTTGTGAAAGAGCACTGAAAAATATCTTGGTTTGTTTTAGAGCTGAGAAAATATTAAATAATCTTTTCTATACTCTAAGCATAATATTCTAAAACTTGCAAATGCCACAGTATTCTCACTTAAACAAAACTTACTGACATTACAGAGTAAGAAACTTGATTTAATTTTAAGGGAAATGATATTACATATATATCACATATATGTTCTGATATATTGTTTGCTCACTGTTATTAAGGTAAGTGTTTCATGCATATTGTATTTGCAACATTCTGATCTACCTGGTCCTTGTATACATCTTTTACTATTAGGAATAAGTACCTGCAATTACCTTGTTAGGTAAGGAAAAATGTCCCACAGTCCTCTGTTCAAAAGTTAAGTAGGTTCTTTAAGCATCTGGAAACCATAAATACACTGCGTCTGAACAGCAAGGCCCCCTTTTTAAGGCCAGCTAGCATATACATGTTCTTTCCTTGTTTTATAGCAGCATGCAGTGATGACTTTCCTATAGGTATTGACAATGAGCAAAGTTAAATTTACCAAACCAAACTATATATTTAATTTATATTATCCATTGTTGACCCAAGCACAGTACTTTTCTAGAGACCCAGTTGAGGGTTGTAAGCTCTCCAAAGGTCCAGTAATGGGTCATCTATACCTTATCAAGGTATGAAGATGGAAGAGATCACTAGACACAGTTGAAGCACTAAGGCTTCAGCATAAAATCTTCAGTAATATGTACATGTAGAATATCTGTTCAGACTCCTGAAGGTAACAAGTGATATTTAAGAACCTAAAGCTTCTACTGGTCAGAGTAGACAACAGTGACCTCGATATGCCCATGATCTGCTTCAGTATCTGTAGCTTCCTGTGTTCATATGTTCAGTGGATTTTTTAAATGATGATTCAGCTGAGAAAATGAGGGGAATGACATGCCCTAGGAATCTGGGAGGACACTGTTCATATTTGGTTACAAGATTACCTCAGATTGGAGAACTGATAAATCCTAAAACCCTCAATATTTCTCTATATTGAGTGGGGAGGTGCCAAAGTCATAGTTTGCCTAGTATTCCAAAAAGACTTGGGTCTGCCCTGGCCTCACTTGTGGAGCTGCAGACCTGGATCTTAACCTGGTCAACACAACAGACAAAGTGGAGAGGCCAAAGAGGCTTGATGAATGCAGAAATGCCGAAGCAAAAATGTTCCCAGTAATGGGTTAAATGAAGTCCCTTCGCTCCTTCTCCTGGCCGTCATTCTGCTGTGTCCCAAATTTGCTGGACCGGTTCAGGCTGTGTGATGCCATTTCACATCAGGTTGGGTTTCTGTCCGTGGGCCACCATGGACCCCAAACCAAACCAAACTGTCTTTTTTTGATCTATGTCCATTCCTAATGGAGTAATCAAACCAAACAATAACCAAGTTTTAAAGTACTCTTCAGTAACATTTTTTTTAAAAAAAAACTCTGTCCCTAGGCATTCTAATTCTGTACTAATAATAGTTGAATACTGCCTATAGCATACATTATGAAAATTAAGCAAATTTGCATTTTTTCTTTGATTTTCAAAGACTGCAATACTTTGTGATATTCTTTCTCTTCTAATAATAGAAAGAGATAAGTTGGTATGCGAAGTCTTAGAGACTCCCCTCTGGCCACTAAAATTTTTATTTAGCTCTTCCTCTTGCTTATGAAATATTAATATGCATGATAATAGTAGGTTCACACAGATAAGGACTATAAACTTGCTTTACAAAAAACAAAGAAAGCTATTATTCCTAAATGCATATTCCAAAGACATAAAGATCCTTAAGTTAACAGGGTGTGGCAATTACTACCGATTTCTCCTCTCTCTTTAGGTTCCCACTTTTCCTCTTCTCCTATTCCATGAGACATGTTGGTTTCCTAGGACAAAATCTGTATATCTTATTGGGCTGCCATTGGTTAGGAGGAAAATGGTGGAAACCAGTACCACTTTTAAAGAAAACTTGTGCCCTTCAGTCTTCAGCATTGGATAGTTAGATACAGCCCAATATAATCTTCTGGAAAGTATATTTGCTTCTCTTTGACCCATTTTCTTTCTTAAGAAATATATTTCTTGTTTTCTAAAATCAGACAATAGTAAAAGGAATACAAAAGAAAGAAAGGGATTATAGAACAAGAAAGGGGTTATATAGCAGGCCTTATATATCAAAGATTATTACACATTGCAAAGTATATAAAACAAAATATAAAAATTATTTCTCCCCAACATATCTTTCATCACAATTTTGGGACATTTTCTTTAGAGTACAATGATCCTTACTTCAAACATTTTAAATTTCAAATTGATCTATTTTGCAACTATATTGTTAATTTCATGATTACTGTATAGTTCATCATTTCTATTTATTAACTACAACTTTAATATGTGAAAGTTTGAGGAAAATCCATTATACATCTCACAATAAAGAGAGAAGCATATTTTGTTCCAAATCCAGTTCTTTATACATGTAGAATCAGAATTTGTTCACATTCAGCTTTGCCTTACAGGGCCTTCATATGCATTGCATTACAATAAATTTATGCACAATTTTTAAACTGTTCCTCATTCTAATTGTCTTACGCTTGCATAATAAGCACAATAAACACTCCATCTCTTCTCAGATTTTGAAATTGATCTGTTTCTCAAATAAGCTGTTAATTTCACCATTACTGTATAATCAGCAAGTTTATTTTCCCATTCTTCTAAGCTTGGACAAATGTCTGATTTCCATTTTGCTGCATAAATGATTCTAGTCGCTGTCACCATATATCCAAATATCATTTCCAAAAACTCTTAGTCATTTGTTAGGTAGCATTCCTAACAGTGCAGTCTTAGCTTCCATGGAAATGTAAGACTTTGACCCATTTTCTAAATACTTGGTAAAGAAAAATGTTCCCTGCTATTCCTTCAGCATCCCATGGTGTTTCTCACTCAGAGGTGTCTGTAATCAAACTTAGTATGTTTGCCTGACATTCATGGGCTTCTGTGCATAAAGCCGGATTTTCAGCTGTTTCAAAAGCAGTTTGCCACATGGCTTCAGGACACTCTGTTTGAGACATTCCAGTCTACACAGGGTACTGGCTACAGGGTTCTTTGAATCTGAGACAAAAACTTTGGCGTACTAAGCTACACACCAGCATGCCATACTGGCACAATGCCAATGGTTGTAATGTTTGTTGCACTTGCATAGCAATCATACTGCCCGATTGGGATCAGATTGTACATTAATAAAGATGTTCAGTTTATGATGATCAAAAACTGTGATGTTCATGCTCACCTACATGCCAAGCATTGAGCAAGATTGTGGCACTGGGTACACAACAAATGAAAATCTAGCCAGAGACAATTCCTCCTTGCGTTTTTTAACATTCTTTTAGAGGCTGTGCACTGCAGATGCCTGAGGCTTTCCTTTGCTGCCACAGGCAGTAACAGTGTCACTGGCAAATGGGCTCCTTCCCTCAGCTATGGCATCTTTAGCATGAAGTCAGTTGGAACCTAGCTGAGATTACTTGCCCCAAATGGGCACCGATTTCCTTGCCTGCAGAATTTGTTTGCCTTTGATGTGTCAGCTACATCCAAATCTTTCCCTTGTACAACTGAAGCATGCCAAAACCTTCCAAATATCTTTTGATCCCAGCTCTCACAAACAATTCTTGCATCTATCCCTGAACTAACAACTGAACAGCCCTGTTCAAACTGGAGAGACTATACAGTTGCATTCACAAATCTGGATGCAGAAAGGCAGGCAGGCAGGCAGGCAGGCAGGCAGGCAGGCAGGCAGGCAGGCAGGCAGGAAGGAAGGAAGGAAGGAAGGAAGGAAGGAAGGCATTTGGCGTAACAAAATTCAGATGAGCCAGTACATATGTTGCTTGAGAGCAAGAGAAGTGTGTATGAATCAGTCCTCTTTCAGCACTGATGTTTCTAGTAGGCAATTAATTCAGACTGCCAGCCTGGAGGTGTAGGATGGATCATCTTGAACAGAAATAATATATAGCTCAGATAGGCCTGTAACAGTGATGCTCTTGAAGTTTACAACCTTGCGGGTTAGAATCACAGAATCATAGAGTTATAAGGTTGGAAAGGGCCTAAAGACCATCCAGTCCAGCTTCCTGTGCCATGCAGGATGACCTAAAGCTTCCCTGGCAACTATCCTCTCTTTGATTTTACCTTTTTAAATGTAAACAAATGGTGCTTAATTTTTATGCCATTTTCCATTTCCTTGCACTAAATTTATCCCTTACCATGAGTGCATGATTCAAAATTAGTCCTGTGTCCATAAATCAGCCATATGTATGATAAATTAAAATATTTACATATTTATCATATGCATGCATGCATATTCATATAAAATATACGTATATTATATGGTGAGAGATGTAGAGGTCTTAACACCAGTTTGGAACAGTGACCACTATGCTATTAAGTTCAGCAAACAGGTCAATGGAAAGTTATCCCTAAAGTCCAAAACTAACATTTGATTTCAAAAGAGGGTACTTTACAAAAATGAGAATAGTAAAAAGGAAGCTGATAAGAGAGTCAAATCCCTAGAGGATGCTTGGAAGCTATTTGAAACCACACTAATTGACCCAAATAGAATGCATTCCATAGGTTAGGAAAGGCACTGCAAAGTCTAAAAGAAGGCCTTTGTGGTTAACAATGCATGTCAAGAAAGCTATAAAAAGTAAAGAGGCTTCTTTTAAAAAGTGGAAGGTCTGTCCCAATGAACTGAACAGAAGTCAATAAATAGGCATGCAAAAAGAGATTTTGAGGAGTGGGTTGCTAAGAGCATCAAGACAAACAGTAAACATTTAAAAAAGAGAAGCAGTGAGGCCTTTGGGTGACAAAGGAATCAAGGGATTGCTAAAGGAAGATGGAGAGATGGCAGAGAACCTCAATGGCCTTATTGCTTCTGTGTTCACAGTGGAAAGAGTGGGGCACATATGCATGCCACAACCTCTATTTTCGGGAAGGGAGTCTGAAGAACTGAGCCAAATTGACCAAGGATGATGTTCTAGACCTATTGGGGAAATTAAAAACCAGTAAGTCTCCAGATCCTGACAGCACACACCTGAGAGTTCTTGAAGAACTCAGATGTGGGATTGTTGATCTACTAACCTGTATATGTAGCCTATCACTAAATTCAGCAGGGCTCTACTTATGTTCTTATAAAGAACAAATGTATAAACAACATACAGTTTTATTTAAAATATCTTGCCTCCCCCCTCCAAAAAGGAGCTTGAGGTAACATATAAAAATGCCACCAAGCCATAACAATAAAACATCCATCAAAGAACAAATCAACTTGCCAGAAAATATCAAATTCACAATAACTGCCGCAGCCCAAGACACTAGTGGCTAATAAAGTACTGTGCTTTCAAATAATCCACAAAAGGCCCTCTGAAATAGAACTACCTTACAAATTTCTCTAAAAGCCAACAGAGAAAGTGCTCTTCTGACCTTCTCTAGTAAACCATTCCACACAGTCAAGGCAATGGCTAAGAAAGCTTGTGAGGAGCCCCAAGAGGATTGAAAATACTAAAATATAGCACAGAAAACAAGAGCTATTGAGAGGGGGGCACCTGACACATTGGTGGACAGCAAGGTCTTCAGATATGTGGGCCCCAAGTCAGACAGGACTTCAAAGTTGTAAACCAGCCCTGAAACAAATAAGCATGCAGTCAGATTTTTTATTATCCTGTTTCAAAAATGAAATGGTAGCTTAAATTGCTAAAATCCAGAGAAGTCTCAAAAACTTGTTTCAGAAACAACAGCATTGAAAGGATCCCCCTTTCAGCAATTTGGGAGAGGCTCTGTAAAAGGACTACAGAACTGTTGCAGTGAGCCACCTCAAGTCCCATTCAGGGAGAGGAAGGGGATATAAATTTGATAACCATGATAACTAAAAGCATAGTTGGCTAGAATCACCCATGTCGCCACCAGTTTAGGAAATATTACTTTCCATCTATATCTACTTCACTTATCTTCAGTGATGTCAGTACAATCTAATTGGCTAATTAGCATCAAGGTATAATCATACTCATTATATGATTACTGGATGCACATGGATCACTTAAGGAGAAATGAAACAGGTCAGGAAATAGCAGGTAGTGGGATCTTTGGCTTCAATCTAACCTAGTGTTTCTGGAGGTGAAAGGATTTCATCCATGAATCATGAATTGTCCCACCTCCCACTTCCTGCTGCAGTTCAAAATCTGCCCCCTGGGTAGGGATGTGCTAGAAATCCTTCCATCCATGGAATCTCCCCATTCAGGAAGGCCAGTTTCCAGGTGGGACCTGAAGATCTCCTGGAATTACAGCTCCTCTCCAGACTAGAGATGAGTTTCCCTGGTGGAAATGGATGCTATGGAGGGTGGACTCTATCTCATTGTACCCCACTTGGGTCCCAGTACTCCCTAGGTTCAATCCCCAAATCTCCAGAAATTTCCTGACCTGGATCTGGCAATCCCCCCTCCCACTGGTGGACAGGGGTGTCTTGGCAACCCTAACTCCATTGTATCCATCCCTTTTGACAGGACAAATCAGGACAACGTTCAACTCAGCCCTTGTAAAATTGGAAGTGGGGGTTATTAATATGTTTTTTTAATGAGTCAAGGGTATTCAGATTATGTTTAATCCTTTTAAAGTTTCTATTTTGACATGGAAGAGACTGTAGATTTTAGAAATACTCTCATGTTACCCAGCGATGAATGAAACCCCTTAGATAAATTAACTGCACAGGCAAAAGACACTCTGCAACTAAGTATTCAATTATTTAATTGATTTGCACAAAGTCTATTCAGATTTTGAAAATAAACATCAGAGGAGATGCTGTTTCTACTCTGCTGTTTGAAAAATTATTCTTTTAAAATTTGTTCTAATGAGATAATGAAATTATTTGGCCATTACTTTACAGATCTCCTTTTTCACAGCATTTACTATAATCCATTGTTTTGTGATAACCATATGATTACTCGGGACGTGCATAGAAATTTTATGCAGGCTTGGGCTCATTTTGTTCATTTTTTTTTTCTTTGTGTTCGTTAATATTGCCGTGACAAGGGCTTGGATAAGTTAATCAATTTGGTGGAACTTCCCATTTGTTTCGATGGGAAACTCATTCCCACCAGTAATCACCCTCCCATGAGATGAAATTCTCAGAATTTGGACCCCTCACAGATGGGGTATTCCCTGCCACATCAGAAAGGAGAGAGCCTTTAAGTAGTTTAGTTTTTTCTGTCAAGTCACACAACTGATTTATGGCGATGCCATAGGATTTTCAAGGCAAACGATGACTGAGAGGGTGACATGATAGATGTTATACATAGAATAGAGCAGGTAGAGAGAGAAGTTATTTTCTCCCTTTCTCACAATACATGAACTCGTGGGCACTCAATGAAATTAATGAGCAGTCGGGTTAGAACAGATAAAAAGAAGTACTTCTTCACCCAAAGAGTGATTAACACATGGAATTCACTGCCACAGGAGATGGTGGCGGCTACAAGCCTGGATGGCTTCAAGAGGGAATTGGATAAACATGTGGAATAGAGGTCTATCAGTGCTATTAGCCACAAGGTATAGCTATAGGAACTCTTCGTCTGGGGCAAGTGATACTCTGTATTCTTGGTGCTTGGGGAGGGATCAACAGGGGGAGGGCTTCTAGTGTCCAGGCCCCACTGCTGGACCTCCTGATGGCACCTGGTATTTTTGGCCACTGTGTGACAGAGTGTTGGACTGGATGGGCCATTGGCCTGATCCAACATTGGCTTATCTTACGTTCTTATGTTCTTAAGGCAAGAGACATTTGGAGGGACGGGTGCCTGATGGAGGCAAGGGTGCCACTGAAAGAACAACTCCAATTAAATAGAATTAGAGCTTTCCTGAAGCTGGTGAGTCAGCAATGATAGGAGGGGGTGGATCCTGTGCCAATCAGAGATGATTCTGTGCACTAGGAACATGTGCAAAGTCTTCTGGTGGGATGCACATATCTGCTGAGTCAAAGTGGACTTCTTTTTCTTTTTGGTATACCTTCCCTATTACTTATTTAAGTGAAAGAGTTCCAAACACTTAACTTTTTGCTGATTTCCCCACCACCACCGACTCCCACTTTGTCACCTCTGCTGTTTCAGAGGATCCACTAAACCCCCATAAACAAAACTGAGGGCTCCCCATGAACAGAAAAGGTGAAAGATCCAGGGTGCTAGCAGCTTAGACAACCGTCTAACAGTCACCATATTTGAAAGACAGCTCATTGTTTCCCATAGCTGATTTAAAAACAAACAAAAACACCTCTTCCTTCTGTGCAAACAGTAGTTCACAAGAAATTTACCAACAGTCTGACAAAGTCCAGTCTTCACTTACATAAGGAGAACACAATAGCTGTCTTCCTAATGGAAAGTGATGTGGTAACTTCCAAAAACAGAGCTTCATTGCAGTTCTCTTATAAGAAAATGTGTTGGATACTCTTATGCAGAATGGCTTCAACAGGCTTAGATCAGAGTGTCTCTATGTAGGACTGCACTGTCAGCCTCTCATATTAACTAATTAGCTTACCTTATCAATAATGCTTAATTGCACTTGCTACTTAATTACATGATGCTGGCTAGTTTACAGTTGGATCACTGTAGTCCTCGTAGAATAGATCTTAGTCTGAACAGTAACAACTTCAATTTGTACTTTATGGCTGCAATATCATGTGCAATAGCAATCATTTGCAACTGTGGCCAAGTCAATCCACTTGCATATAATTACTCTAGCGCAATGATAACACAATATCCAGCTGCCTGTCAATACAAGCATGATGCCCATTTCTCATTTTCCATGTACTCCTGAAAATGGGCTTTCTGTGATCTGGATCTGACAATTCGACTCTTCAAGCCATTATTTCTCTAGGCCAGATGTTTGACCAAAGTTTTTTGAACCATAATCATATACTCCCATCATCCATTAGTTACCCATCCTCTAGGGTTGCCCAGGTTGAAGAATTCCTGGAGATTTGGGGGTAGAGCTTCCGGAAGGTAGGGTGTAGGGATGGGAGGGATCTCAGCATGGTATAATGTCATAAGAGTCCACCCTCCCAAGGAGTCATTTTCTATAGGGGAACTGATGTCTGTGTTCTGGAGATCAGTTGTAATTGCAGGAAATTTCCAAGCCTTGCCTGGAGACTGGTGACCTCCAACAGTGATCTGCTGTTTTTTTATTTGTTTGCTAGATTCCTAACTCTATCACCTGTTTTCAAAATAGGCTTATGTGACATCACTTAGTTCAGCAAGAGCAACTAGTTTCAAAAGCCCATAAACTTTACTATTGGAGCCTTCATATATAGGGCCTGTTACTTCAGACTCCATATAGAGTAATAAAAATACTATAATGTACTGTACGTGCTGACCCAGCTAAGGTTTCGTCAACATTTCCACAATAAGGGGGGCGGAGCGTCAGCTGCAGATGGCGGACGCATTCTAGCTTCTCTCCTGAACGATCCCCCAACCTCCTCAAATCACAAGCCTCCACTTAAAATAAATGCGAACAAAACAATGGGAAAGAAGAAATACCGCTGGAACCAGAAATAATTTTGTTAAATTTATGGCTAGTTGATACTTTCTCATTAAGGGAAAAGAACTTAATATATGTATTAATTACTGCAGCTAAAATGGTACTCGCTCAGAAATGGAAAGATAAACACATACCTACCATTGCTCAATGGACCCACAAAGTTTGGGATCTTTTTCTTTTAGAAAAGTATTCTATTTATAGTATAGAGAGTCAGAACGAATGTGAGTTTTATGATCCTCTGGATAAGTGGAATCCAGTATTAGATAAGATTACAATCGACAAATTCAATTGGGAGACAATATCCAAAGCAAAAAACCAACTTTTGATATATGGTTCCTAACAAGATTGTGCTTTTTTGTTATAAATTGATTATTTTATAGTTGTATAAACCGAGTTCTATGGAAAAGTGTAAGATGCACTATAAGTTTACATGTAAGTGAAAGACAAAAAATGTTATATGTTATTGTAAACACTTGGTATATTTATACCCTCTCCATCCCCAACACTGTATTACGAAACTATAATGTACTGTACGTGCTGACCCAGCTAAGGTTTCGTCAACATTTCCACAATAAAACCGTATTTCCAAAGAGTTTTGTTCAGCTGTAAAATGGAGCAATCATCTAAAATTGGATATTCAGTATTCCATTAGGAAAGTTTTTTTTGGGGGGGTTGTAAAATAAACATCAAGCTCCATCCTCCCTGCCCCCCTTTTCTATAGTGTGTGTGTGGGGGGGCAGTGTGCTGTTGCAGGTAGCTGAGTTAACACGATTATTCATGTATACCTTGTGAAAAGATCTTTTGAAAACAAGGAGTCAAATATTGCTTCTGCAGTCTTTTATTATAAGTAGACATGAGACTCTGCTTCACATGTAATTATTAAGGAGAGCTGGGTATGTCACAATGTTACATTTGCATTTTAAAAAAAATCTCAGGTGAGCTACAATTAGAGGGGTTTATTCCCCGTATACTGAAGAAGCACACATTTTTAGCTCCACAAAGTGCAACATATTTCAATATCTACTCTGAGGTTTCCTTCTATTGGGTAGGGCTGGGTATTAAGATTGAGCTCAGTAGTTAGATTTAAGTGATTGCCAGGAATAAAAGGAAATCTATGAAGTGACATTCAATATATGTTCTTGATCCAAAGCTCAACAAAGTACCAAACTCAGCCTCACAATGTTCTGTATCTTACACAAGAATTTCTATTTTTTTTTTACACCAGAAGCTGTTTGAGAGGAAAACACACCATGATCAAATGCTCCCCACGCCACCCCTGAATATTCACTGGGGCCAGATACTGCACTCACAATGGTTTTAAAAGCCCATTAAAATTAGGTTGTCACCCATTCTGGGTGAGATTTTTGAAACCCAGTTCCCAGACATGTGGCCCATCTCTGGGAGTGCTAGGCTCAGAACTCCCAGCACCCATAAGGTACGAAGTTTCTGCAACCAGGAACCTCTTCAGTGTGCTTCCTTAGAGGAAGTAGCTCCTCCCACTGCAGTGCATGATAAGAACATAAGAACATAAGAGACGCCATAGGCCCATCCAGTCCAACACTCTGTATCACACAGTGGCCAGAAATACCAGGTGCCATCAGGAGGTCCACCAGTGGGGCCAGGACATTAGAAGCCCTCCCACTGTTGACCCCCTCCAAGCACCAAGAAGACAGAGCATCACCTGCCCCAGAGTCCCTATCCATACCTTGTGGCTAATAGCCACTGATGGACCTCTGCTCCATATGCTTATCTATTTCCCTCTTGAAGCCGTCCATGCTTGTAGCCACCACCACTTCCTGTGGCAGTGAATTTCATGTGTTAATCACTCTTTGGGTGAAGAAGTACTTCCTTTTATCCGTTCTAACCCGACCGCTCAGCAATTTCATTGAGTGCCCACGAGTTCTTGTATTGTGAGAAAGGGAGAAAACTGAGCTGAGCTCAGTAAACTCTTTCCAGATGGTAGAGGACGAAGTGTTTTTATTGGTAGTCACCACAGCATGAAGAAGGAATGGTGGCCAGAGCAGCAGTGGCATAAATACCTTGACTGCTGCTGCCAGTCCCTCTTTGGTTACTGCTACCGCCAAGAAAAGAGCAGTTGAGTTCAACAGCAGAATGATAAGAACAGAGGAACAAGCCCCAAAGAGAGACAACTTCTGTCTGATGAGTGTACTTAATCTGGAGGTGGAGGGGAGTTTTTCACATCACAGATGCTGTAAGCCAAAGAAAAAACTACATCCAGGACAGTAGCGGCACAAAAAAACCCTGGAGATATGACACTGGACTGGAGATATGACACCAAAATATTTGTCTACTAGGTTTGTGTTTTGCTAAATGGCTTTTATAGCCACCTGAAAGACCTTAAATTGTGGAAAGGCAGAGTTTAAATATTTAAATAAAAAATCCAATTGACAACTTTCTGTCTGGATACTTCTGATTGATCCCTGTACAACTGGTACCCACAAAGTTTCTTGGGTATACACGAGAGCGCCATTCATACATCAGCACTGTCCTCCCTTTCTCCAGACTGCAGCTCCTCATGTTTCTCGTCCCGCTGAGTGTGAAGATCAACTTGTAAGGCCAGTTCACACATTTGTTGTTGTTCTTCAGTCGCACAGTTGAGTCCGACTCTTCGCGACCCCATGGACCAGCTCCCGCCAGGCCTTCCGGTCTTCTGCCGTCCTCTGAAGTTTGCTCAACTTCATGTTCATTGCATCGATGACACTGTCTAACCATCTCATCCTTTGCCGTCCCTGTATTCTTTGACCTTCAATCTTTCCCAGCATCAGGGTCTTCTCCAGTGAGTGCTCCCTTCTCATTTGGTGGCCAAAGTATTTGAGCTTCAGTTTCAATATCTGGCCTTCCAGGGAACAGTCAGGGTTGATTTCTTTGAGGATTGACTGATTTGTTCTTCTTGCATTCCAAGGGACTCTCAAGAGTCTTCTACAGCACCATAGTTCAAAAGAATCTATTCTTCGGCGCTCGGCCTTCCTTATAAGGCTTCAAAACCAAGATTACCACCTGACAGGGAAGAGCAAGCAATCTGTATGATATATGTATTTGCAAACTCATTGGTAACATTCAGACATGACTTTTGTTCAAGCACTTTTTAAAAGAAACTTGCATACACCTTTAGAAAAATGAAATGTGTAAAACAGCCCTTATTGGTAAATGTGAAAAGTGATACACTTCTCGCTAACCTGTAATACATAACCTGTGGTATTCTTTATAGCCACATGCACCATTTATTAATATTTATATTGCAAGCGAGAGCATTTCCCACATGATAAGCCCATCAATCATTTTGCCTAACAGCTTTGAAGCAGCAAATAATAGTCCTGCTGTTTTAACATCAGTAGGGGAAGCAATTACCAGTGCTGAAGTGGGGAAGAAGAATAGGTGTCAGAGTGCCCTGGTTTTTTAGGACTGATTATTACAGTTAGCAATTATATTATGCTAGTAATATGGTAGCTGCTTTCAATGCAATAATAAAGACAAAATGTTCACTATAAATACTTATCTGTTGCTTGGAGGGGGGATTCAGTAATGGGTGGATTTTCATGTATTTTCTCTCCTCCCCCCCACCCCGTGCAGTTAGGAACCACTGTACTTCCCATAGCAGGTTCATAATGCTTCCAAATGATACATTTGAGCAAGAGCTGTTAGCTTGTATATGATATGTGTATATTTATTTATTGAAAACACTTTTATCCCGCCCTTTCTATGGAACCAGGAGAGGGCAGCTTACAACAATGTATCAAAAACTATAAACAATAAAAGCCCATCAAAAATATAAAAATATTCAACAGCAAAAGCAGACTGACAGATCCAAGTGACAGATCTAAGCATTTGACCAAGATCTATAGATATCTAAAGCTTACAACAAATAAAACTTCCTACATAACTTATAGAACATATAATTCTTTTAAAAAAATCACTACTGTTCCTTCTGCTCTTTTCTTGGAAATTCTTTGGATCTTACAGGATTCACTGGACAGGCTATTACCAGCTGGCAGCATTTTACCCAGACTCTGGGCATACTGCACACTATCTCTATGCTACATTATATTCCCAACTCAATATATTTTTTTAAAAAAGTAAATCTTTAGGCCTTCTGCATCCAGAGATGAAAGGTCACATGTGAAGGCAGAGTTCTGTTTACTTTATGCAGAGGGAAAAGACCAGCTCCACCTTCCTTTTGCTTTCACTAAAAAGGGAAGTAATGGCTGTGATTTGTAGGCATGTGTTAAGAGCCATCAAGTTCTTTCTGATTTATGGCATCCCTATGAATTAATAGGCTCCAAAACTTCCTGTTCTTAACAACCTTGCTCAGGTGTTGCAAACTGAGGGCTGTAGCTTCCTTGATTGAGTCAATCTATCTCATGTTGGGTCTTCTTTTCCTGCTATCTTCAACTTTTCCTAGCATTATTGCCTTTTCCAGTGAATCTTTTTTGCTTTTTCATAATGTGACTAAAGCACAATAGCCTCAGTTTAGTCATTTTAGCTTCTAAGGAGAGCTCATGCTTGATTTAATCTAGAACCCATTTATCCGTCTTGTTGGTGGTCCATGGTATCCTTAAAACTCTCCACCAAAACCACATTTCAAAGGACTTAACTTTCTTCCTGTCAACTTTCTTCATTGTCCAACTTTCACACCCATGCATAGCAATGGGAAATACTATGATATGAATTATCTTGATATTGAATGGCTGCCAGTGACACATCTTTTCTAGCTCCTTCATGGTTACCTTTCCCAGTCTCAGTCTCCTCATTTCTTGGTTGCAGTCTGCCTTTTGGTTGATGACTGAGCCAGTTTCAATTTCTTCATCATTAAGCTTAAAGTTGTGTAATTCCTCAGCCACCATTACTTTTGTCTTCTTAAATTCAGCTGTGATCGTGGTTTGACACTTTCTGATTTAACCTTCATCCGCACTTGTTTCAAATCTTCAGAGTAATGTGGTGTCATCTGCATATCTCAAATTGTTAATGTTCCTTTCACCAATTTTCACTCCACCTTCATTTCAGTCTAATCCAGTTTTCCTTATGTTCTGCATATAGATTGAACAGACAGGGAGATAAAATACCTCCTTGTCTGATACCTTTGCAAATTGGAACCATTGTTCTAACAGTATGCCTATATGTTCTATCAGTAGCTTCTTGTCCAGAGTATAGGTCATGCATCTAACCAATGAGATGTTGTGGCACACCCATTTCTTTTAAAACCAACCATAGTGTTTCATGACCCACACAGTCAAAAGCTTTGCTGCAATCCATGAAACTCAAGCTGATTTTCTTATGAAAGTCTCTTATATGCCCCAGTAACCAAGGTATATTTGCAATAAGATCTCTAGTGCTGCAGTCATTGATGTCTGGGTGGGGTTTTTTTCTTCCATAATTGGAGTGTAGATCGAGTGTTTCCAGCCTGTGGGCCATTGTTTTGTTTTGTTGGCATATTCTCATTAAGATTTTGATGGACTCCGATTGATATGTACATGAAGCAAGTCTTTGCTTCTCTATTGTAAGGAGGGTCCATAGCATTGGTTAATAGCTCTGTCTGTCTGTCTGTCTGTCTGTGTTTCTAATTTCCTAGGCTGGCTAAACACACACACACTGACTTTTGCAGTAATTTTCTTAATAGTTTATGAAGAGAAACTTTTAATACTCAGAATTGTTGTGTGTTGTTGGGTGATATTTGAGATATTTAAGGCACTAACACTGTGCACATTTGTTCAGAAGATAATTCCATTTAGATAGATAAGTTTTTCTTCTGAATAAGTAAGAATTAGATTTTTTTCTATTAATTTTTTATTTAGATTTTACTGAGTAACAAATAAAAAATAACATTAAACTAGCAACAAAGACCAACTACATCATTACAGATATACAATAATAACAATGTTGAATAGATAATACTGAATTATGTTAATAAGACCTGAAACATTGTAAACCCTATAGTCTATAACACCCAATCATGGCGAATATAGTTATAGTATTGAGTTTGTTGTGCACTGCTAATTCGTTCCAACACATATTCTAATTTTTCCAAAACTTTACCCCATCTACCAAAAAACACATCATATTTGTATGACGGGTTGTTGTATTCTAGCTTGTCTGTAATCTTATCCATCAGCATTTAAGGCAGTTGTCCCATTTATACTTTATTGGCAATGAAGTTTCATGGACACCCACTCAATCATGATAGAGTTGCCCAGGTTGGGAAATTTCTGGAGATTGGGTGGTGGTGGTAGAGCCTGGGGACTGTGGGGTTCGGGGAGGAGAGGAACCTTGATGGGGCAGAATGCTGCAGAGTCCACCCTCCAAAGCAGCCATTTTCTCCAGGATAGCTGATCTCTGGAGATCTACTGTAATTTTGGGAGATCACTAGACCACACCAGGAGATTGGCCACTGTGAATCACACTGCTATCAAGAACAGGAGCCTAAATCTTATTTTAGCTGACCACGAGGACATACCATTTTGACTAAAGCTAAATCTTACAAGCTGTGCTGAGTGTGTGTTTACTATTTGTCAGTGTGAGAGAAAAACAAATAGGAACCTTAAAAATGGGAACTTCGACTTGCGCCGTAATGGAACCAATACAGATTTATGTGCAGAACCAGAGAGCACAGGGAACAGCGTGCCACTCTATCCTCTCTCGTACACAAGCTTTGTTGATGTCCCAAAAGAAAGCCCGAGCAGATGCTGACACATAAAAAAGCTCAGGTAAAGTTATATTTTCTCTGAAATGTGGTAGTTAATGGGAAGAAAATGATAGATAACACAAACATTTAATGTGTTTGTTTTGCATATTTAGTAAACAATCTGCATAATTTGCAAAATAGATCACCTGGATCTGGGGGATCTGAATATGGCTATCCCACACGGGGCAGATGGTATCTATGGTTTCTGACTTGCAGTGACAGTGGGTGTCCTGCTATTGCTTCAGCTA
>NW_015166505.1:58625-145890 GCF_001447785.1 Gekko japonicus
AAAAGCACTAACACAAGTTTTTAGTGTCCAAAGGGAGCAAAGACGTCTTTTCACCCAGGAAGATGAATTTCAAAATGTATCTCTTGGTACTTTCAGTGGAAGTGCTTGTTGGAGGGTCAGTGATGTAAAAAGTCTTCAGCCCTTCCATCTTAATATATTCCTCACACTAGAACCTTGTTCACAAGAGTGGTTAAAATTGAGGGGAGATGTATTGTAAAGGCATTTGCCTTCGTTCCAGTCATTTTTATAGAGTGAGCAAAAATGTACTCTGGAGAACACATACAGAGGAAGCCCAACTACTCCTGCCCCTACTATATAGAAGAAAATATGGTTAGAGGGAGGCAAAATGGCTTCAGCTAATCCTAGACAGAGTAGGCTTTAGCCGTTGCTGGAATGCAGTCTTATAAACTCTCAGACATTCACTTATGCTCAAGACTCCCTTATAGACAAAATGGAACTCTTTATAATCTGATTACAGGGCCCTCGTGTTTTCAGCGCTTCCCTGTGATGGATTTTTAAAAGACTCTCAAAAGATTGCTGGACATCTGGAGACAGAGAGAGGGATGGAACAGATAAGAAAATGTAGGGAGTGAAATAATTCTATTGATTCTCTGCAGCCGACATCTGATTGAAGTGTGACTCCCTAAAATTGTATTTCATCATCAGCTCTCACAGTCAGGGAACGAAATCTAAGGAGAACATGAGTGGAGAGAGGCCAAGATAATAAAGAGAATTTTGAGACATTAATTTGGATAAGAAGGAAAGGAGCTTAAAAACAAAGCTGAAATTTTATGAGGAGCTTGGATCATCAAGGGAAACTGCAAGAATATTGTAAGGGAAGGGAGGAAAGTATTCAACACAAAGGATGCAGAGGATGGATTGTCCATTACCATTTATAATGTTAGGGACATATATTATTTGATAAGTAAATATTGTACAGTAATTTCTTTTGGAGCAGATTCCTAAGAGGTTATCTTCCAATGTTACTTTGTGTACATGTGAACTACTGTAGTTTGAGTCCCTCTGTAGCCCAGAGGTGCTGCCTTACTCTAGGGTAGCTCCAACTGTAGGGGCACCCCACTTTCTAACGTGAACCAGAGACCCACATACTCAGGCCAAGAAAGGCACCTCTGGTTCTGAAACACAGAGCAAGCCTTAGCTCTGGAAAAGGCTCTCCATTTTCAGGTGGCATAAAGGAGCAAACCTCCAATATTCACCCCCACTCAGCAAAGGTATAAATATGAAACAGTGGCAGGTTCACCAGGCTATTCAAAGACCACCTGGCGAATAGTCCTTCTGCCTCCAGAATTTCACCCAGCCCTTTTGTGTGCACCTATGTCTGTGTAAAAATACTTTGTCTTCATAGCTGTCTTTCCTGCTCCTTCCCTCAGGATACTGAGATAAACCAATCATACATTCATACGTTTTAGTGATCCTTCCTGACACTAATCAGGGACTCATCTCCCACCTTTTGTCTATACTTGGGAACCTATTCAATCTGTTTTGGCAGAACCATTAGTGATCCTCAAAGTCATTCAGCCATTTCCAGTAATCCCATCATAGCTAGTGTTAACCTAGACTCTGCCCATCATTGCTCACACCTAGGTCTTGCCCATCCTGACAACTGCACCCCCTGGGACCCATGATTAGCCCAGGTAATATTTTGTCTTCACCTGGGGCAAGCCCCTCAAGACCTCCCATTGGTCAGTATTGTTCTCTAATGTCTATACCCATCCACGCACATGGACTCAGAGGGTGTGCCTCTGCCCTGATGCCGACTGGCAGTCCAGCCCCAAACTTTTCTTTGGGCCACAATCCCTTCTTCATGGCCCTCTGCATGTCTGGACAGGTTGTATTACCCTATAACTGATCCCTCTCTGCACTATCATCACCTCTGCTTTCTCAGTTCTGTATTGCTTGCTCTTTTTGAATTCTTAGTGTCCTTGTAATTAGGGAAATTCTTCAAAAAAAAACCCCTATTTAATCTACTCTTCAAATCTGGAGTCTTCCTACTGTACCAGACCTTGGTATACAATTGATGTGCGGTCCCTGAATCCCTCTGGTCTCCTCTGCCATGTAGCTAATTTCCCCAAACAATGAGGCAGACCATTGGTGGTAAGACTTCCTGTATTATTCCACTAATGCTGAACACCCTAAGTTCCATGGAGGCAGTTGGCAACATACCTTCTTCCCATGTCGGCATAATTCCTCCTGGAAATTGGGGCCCTATGGAAATGGGAAGATCTACAAATGAAAGCCTCTTTCACAATACCTAAACCATCTAATGTTGCCAGTGCACTGTAGGAGGACACACAGCACTCTGTAGCAGTTGTCATGCTGCTGAAGTAATACTAATAAGTGTCCTACAGCACAATCCTAAGAACACTTTCCTGGGAGTAAGTCCCACTGAATAGAGCATAGTAAGATTTCAAGTAGACCTGTTTAGGATTGCTCTCCTAACAATCCTAATTTCTGTGCTCCCGGCATGTAAGGGATTTGGAAGTCTCATCTGGTTTAAGAGCGATAATAGGGACATTTGCTGGACTTTATGAATGAAAAACCTTTACTGTCTCTTACTCAGAGAAAGACAGAGTGCAACCTGATGTTCTGAACCTACATAGCTGCTCAACATTTAACACATAATACTGGCTTAAACAGGACTGAATATCATGGCCTGAAGCATCTGTTTCACCCAGCACCCATTTTTATACATTTTTTTTGGGGGGGGGGGAGATATCCAGTTTGACAAAGAGTTCTGGTAAACTCGAAAGCTTGCACACATTTATGTTTAAATTGGTTGGTGCTAGTAAAAGGTAGTCATGGATTGTGGTCATGATGGATTGATGGAACATGTAAAGGTAAAGGTTTCCCTTGCTTGAAAGGTAGTCGAATCTAACTCTAGGGGGTGGTACTCATCTCCGTTTCCAAGCCAAAGAGCCAGCATTGCCCAAAGACATTTCTGTGGTCATGTAGCCATCATGACTAAACGCAGAGGTGTATGGAACACTGTTACATTCCCACTAAAATGGTATCTATTTATCTACTTGCAATTTCTTTACCAGTAGCTAAATTGCTTGCTCACAACTTTAATGCCAGTAGCTCACAAAGTAGAATTCTTGCTCACAAGACTCCACGGCTTAGAGGGAGCATTGGACGGGAGCTCACTCTGTCATGCAACACTAGGGTCTCAAACGGCTGACTTACAGACCTTCCGGTCTGCAGCTCATCATCTTAACCTTTGAGCCACTGTGGCCCCATGGAGTATGAGGAAGGGTCAAATAGGGTGAAAATGGCACAGGAAGGAAGCATGAAACCATTTCTCCCCTCTGGCAGTGCTTCCAAGCTGAACAGAATCCACCCAGATCCTTCGGGAAAGAGAAGAATAGAAATCTAATAAATAAATAAAATAAATAAATAATGGAGCAGCAGAACACTTTGAAGGTGATTTCCCCCAATCCTACATGTGACCACAAGTTGGGCCAGGTACCTGTAACCAGTGTTCCCTCTAAGCTGAGTTAGTGTGAGCTAGCTCACAGATTTTTAGCCTCCGGCTCGTGCATTTTTGCTTCCGCCCAAGAAGGACGGCTCCAGAGCGAACTGATTTATGCAGTCGCCAAATCGCTCGCTCACAACTTTCATGCCAGTAGCTCACAAAGTAGACTTTTGGCTCACAAGACCCCACAGCTTAGAGGGAGCATTGCTTGGGGCATCTTCATAAGCCTGTATTCTTGCATGCACTTTCCTGGGCAAGCCCCCTCCCCATCATTTAGACGCCCCCGAGAAAGCCGGTTCTCGTCCACAGGAGCTTCTGCTAGAATATTTTTTTAAAACTTGCCAGGCTTCAAGGTCCCGCCAGACTCCTGTTTATTCATGGATACAGTAAGATTAGAAAGTGGGGTAAATGACCCGAATGCCTCCCAGGTACTTGCAGGAGAAGGCGAGCTATCCATATTTTAAAGTCATTAAAGAAACTCGAGAGCTTCCCTCCGCTCTGAGAGCCCCGGCTTGTCCCCGGAAGGATGGCTCCAGAGCAAACTAATTCATGCAGTAGCCAAACTGCTCGCTCACAACTTTAATGCCAGCAGCTCACAAAGTAGAATTTTTGCTCACAGGACTCCATAGCTTAGAGGGAGCATTGCCTGTAACACAACTCTTCTCACATATATAATGTAATTTGCCCCTTACCACCACAATGCTAAACATCTGCAAAAAATACCAAAGGAGTAAAGGTAACAAATACAACTCATCTTTAATTTTTTTAAAGCATTTTTCTCTTTTATTAGTATTTAAATTGTCATAAAAAGCACACTTAGAAAATAACACCTCTCATTTTGCTCAATCTGTGAATGCATGCAGGGGGGCATTAAGACGTTCCTCCTTTTTTATAGCTACATGTGCTTATCACAAGCAACTCCAAGATAAATACAGCTTGTAATGAAAGCACTTTTAATGTGTCATCAAGAGTAGTCAATGTGTTTTGTGTGAAGTGCCAGGCAGAAACAAAAGAGCATATAAAAATTAATGATCTAACTCTTGCACACATTACTGTGAGTGAACAAGGAAGAATAGAGAGGCACAGAAAAAGAATCAAATGTAATGAGATCATTACAGAAGAAATAATGAGGTGATCAATTCCTAATATATAACATCGCTGTATCGGAATTAGCTATAATTTCAACCACGTAGGCTGCTTTGGGGAGGTATGCAAAATGCAAATGAGACATTTTGCTAGGGCTCCCGGTCTCCTTCAAGAGCCACAAGGGGGCTGGTAATGAGGATACCATGAGGTTAATAAACATTAAAGTAAAAAGTGCTATTAATTTTCTAAAGAACTAAAAACCAATTGTCTGACAAAAGTGTTTGACATATGAAAAAGCCATATGAAGCAGGCTTTGGGGTTTTTGTTTGTTTGTTTTTAAATAGCATCTGAAAAAATAAACTTTAAAGTTCACCGTGATTGTTTCACTGACAGTGTAATGGCATCTACATTAACATGGCAAATATGGCCATATTTTGTTTTGTGAACAATTTCTGGTCCAAGCTTCAGTCCTAGGCATGCCTACCTGGGATGGGAGTAATTTCTCTTGCAGGAAGTGGGATTTACCGTTCTCTGCATGGCCATGCATAGGCTTGCCCTCTTGGTAGCATATCAGCAGATTTCTTAGTTGTGAAGGGCCATCCTTTCACCCTTTTGCAATTTACAGTGCCATCTTAAGGAGGTCTACTCAAAATCCTACTTAGGTCTACTCAATGGGGCTTGCTCCCAGAAAAGGGTCTTTAGGATTGCACTGTCAGCAATCACCCAGACTATAAAGTAGTTAAGAAGGTGGCCATCTGAATCACATCTTGCCTGGGGGTAGTATGTAGGCCTATAGTGAGAATATAAGGCCAAGAGATTTTTTGAAGCCATTTCTAATTCTATAGCACTATTCGGGGCTGACAAACCTTTTAAAGTTAACTGAATGGAATTTCAGGGCCAGCCCTACAGTACAAGCCCCTGTAAGTATCATAATAACATAAGAAGAGCCTTGCTGGATCAGACCAGTGTTCCATCTAGTCCAGTATCCTGTTCCACACAGTGACCAACCACTTCCTCTGGAGGACCAACAACAGGGCATAGAGGCCAAGACCTTCCCCTGTGTCCAGGCTCAGGTCAACCCAATAGCTCCACAGTCCTAGGACCCAACCCAAACATCTACGGCAGCAGAGCCTCCCACCCACAACACTGAGCAGCCCAGGGTCAGGAGCGCAGCAGGGCTGGTGGTGCCTCTGGCATCAGGAGTCCTGGGACAAGCATGGGAGCAGCCACCCAGTGTGGCACACCATGCCCTTGTGCTTTGGGATTGGGAACCACCACAGATGAAGCAGGAAAACCCAATGCTCAGGAGACTCCAGGGGCTGGATCAGGGTAGAAGGAGGCTACATTGGGTGGGTCTGGCCTGGCTGCTGCCCAGGAGCCAAAGTGGGGTGCTGACCTCACCCCAGGAAGAGGCAGGGTAGAAAGACCTGAATCCTCCAGTCCCAGGGAAAGGAGAGTGGCAGAGGCAGATGAACAAAGGAGAGGCAGGGAGTGGAGCACAGTGGGGACAGGGAGGATAAAAGGGAGCAGGACAGCAGAGGTCGGGGAGGAAGTCAGACTGGGCTCTGGAGGCTCTTCCAGATACGACCCAGTAGAGAGGAGGAGGACAGCAGTGACTGAGCCACCTCCCCTCTCCATTCTGAGACCTCTAGCTACTCCCAGGGGTGGTGGGAATGATGGTGGAAGGCAGGAGACCCCCAGAGGGGCAGGCAGATCTCAAAAACCTTAAGTTACCTCCAGGAACTGGGATTCAGAGGCTAACTGCCTTTGAATGTGGAGGTTCCCCTCAGCCTCCATGGCTAGTAGCCACTAATGACCTATCCTCCATGACTATACATTCCTGTGGCCATTACTACATCCTCTTCCAGCAAGCTCTACATTTTAAACACTCCCTGTGTAAAGAAGTATTCCCTTTTCTCTGTCCTGAATCTACTGCCCATCAACTTCATTGGATGCCCTCGATTTCTAGTCTTTTGGGAGATGGAAGAGAAATTTTCTCTTCACCAACTCTCTCCACTCCACACATAATTTTGTAAACTGCGATCATGTTCCCCCCTTAATCACCTCTTTTCTAAATAGAAGAGTCCCAGATTCTTCAGCCTTTCCTCATAGGGAAGGTGCTCCAAACCCCTAAATCATCTTGGTTGTGCTTTCCTGTATTTTGCCCAGCTCTTTTTGAGTTACAGTGACCAGAACTGCACACAGTATTCCAAATCAGGCTACACTATAGATCCTTACAGAGGCATTATAATACCAGCTGCTTAATTTTCAATCCATTTCCTAATAATCCCTAACATAGAGTTTGCCTTTTTCACTACTGCAGCACACTGGGTTGGGAGAAGGGCCAGATTCATGTTATTTTCTGGGACAAGTAAACATAGAATGGGGTCAATTCAGCCGAAGTTATAGCTCTTAAATCCTATTGATTTCAATGCATGCAATTTCAGTGTCTGCTTAGCTCTCCCAATAAGATTAACGGGGCTTTAGAATAACTGGGTTTTGCCTGGACTGTTCCCAAAGGTTTGGGAGATTATCTGCTATTCCTCCCTCACTTAAGACCATAAAGGGAAGCCCTGCTCCAAATCTATTCATGAAGAAAGAGTTGCCTCAGGTTTTTTTGGAATTTACTCAGTCAGTGGTAACTTCAGGTGCCCAGCCCTATCAGGCCTGGGTTTCACATGCAGGAGAATGAGTTGGGAATGAGGTGGTAGAATGGAATGTAGGTGGCAGATCATGAAAGATCACATTTTGGAAATTTCTCCCTACATTAAAAAAAACCGTCTATGGATAAAAAATTTGAACAAGAAACAGAGAGAGTTTGCATGGGGTTTTTTTGTTTGTTTGTTTTGTATGTGTGCAAATGAAAATTCAGAACTGGAATCTAGTGCCTGTGGTACCAGATTTATATGCAGAGTACATCGTGTGAAATGCTGGCCTGGATGAATCACAAACCGGAATTAAGATTGCCAGGGGAAAAAACCATCAACAACCTCAGATATGCAGATGATATTACTCTAATGGCAGAAAGTGATGAGGACCTAAAGAGCCTCTTGCTCAAGGTAAAAAAGGAGAGCGCAAAGGTTGGCTTGAAACTCAACATCAAAAAAACTAAGATCATGGCATCCGGCCCCATCACTCCTTGGCAAATAGAAGGGGAAGTCATGGAAGCAGTGACAAACTTCACATTCCTGGGATCCAAGATCACTGCAGATGGTGACTGACTGTTCCTGGAAGGCCAGATACTGAAGCTGAAGCTCAAATATTTTGGCCACCACTGGAGAAGACCCTGATGCTGGGAAAGATTGAAGGTAAAAGAAGAAGGGGACAGCAAAGGATGAGATGGTTAGACAGTGTTATCAATGCAATGAACATGAAATTAAGCAAACTCTGGAGGACAACGGAAGACAGAAGGATCTGGTGTAATGTGGTCCATGGGGTTGCAAAGAGTCGGACTCGACTGTGTGACTGAACAACCACCACCACCACCTGTGGTCAGTCAGCAATGGTGCAGCAGATTCAGCCACCACATTCCCAGCACATCATGTTTAAATAAAGCTTAAGAATCCTGATCTAGAGGAAATGAACAGCTTTCCCTCCCTCCCCCGTAAATTCACTCTTTTTATTTGCTGAAGAAGTGTCTTCCAATCTACCTGTTAATAGATACCAGATTGTTTCTATCACTGTGCATTATAAGGTCACCAGAGAGGCTGTTCTGTCTTTTGACTTTTATATTTGATCTGTCACTGGAACTTCATTTCGTCGCCTCCACAGGAATTCATCTACCAGAACTCATCCAGGACTTTCACAGACTGATGCTGATAACTATATTCCATGCTTTTGTGACCTCCAAGGTTAGATTATTGAAGGGTATTAGTTTATAGCCTCTCATAAAATGCTCTCTGGACTCCAAGTTGCACAAAGGTCTTTTCGGATAAGCCTGAGAGAGATGCTTTACCTTGCCATGCAAGTCTTTGGGGAGTTATCCTGATACTTGTCAAATGTTTATTAAATGTTAAAGTTTCCTTTATTACATACAAGACTGAACATGGTCTGGAATGCGCGCTCCTAGAAATTGATGTGTCAGTATTCTCCTCTGGATACACGGGGTGGGGGCTAGACAAGACAAGTATCTGAGTTTGACACCAGGCTGGTAATATTTCTGAGGGAAAGGAGAAAACAGGTTTTGAGGTCCCACCAACCCAGAAATTCTGACTGTTCCTTTGAGATTTTAAAGGGGTAGCTACAATACATTTTGTTCACCCTCTTTTCCTGCCTGTGGGGAAGGAGGACAGTTGCAAGACCTCAGCCAGGAGCAGCATGAGAACTGCATACCTCTGCTCCATCAAAACTTATAACGGTTCTATGGGTTACAATCTGGCAACTCTATGAAAAGGCAAATGCAGCACTAGAAGCTTGATTTCTGCCTGGCAGAAGGTTCAGACTAAAATCTGGAAAACCCAGGCTCAAATCCCCACTCTGTCATGGAAGCTTGCTGGGTGACTTAGGGCCAATCACACAAACTCAGCTTAACCCAAATCACAGGGTTATTGCTAGGATAATCTAGTGGAGTAGAGAACCACGTAAACCACCTTGGGTCCTGGCTGGGGAGGAATGTGGAGTATCAATGAAGTAAATAAATGAATGCATACATAGGCAGATGATTGCAGCTCCTAGAGCACGTCAACCTCAATTGTTTTTCAGATCCCGCTGCTGGACAATACAATAGAGATTCAGGTAGATTCCCTGCAATTTCAGAGAAGGAGAGACAGTCCATGCTCCTAACATTTGGGATTTGATGACTCCTTTGGAAACTGTTTACTGGATCCATCTACGTGGCCCTTCAGGCTCCATCCAACCTGCTGAGTGCCTCTGAGAATATACAAAGTATTCCAAAGACTGCAGCCAACAGGAGCCGGCCAGCCAGAACCAGTAGCCCAGGGGCTCTTTTCAAAGATTGTTCCGATTATGCGTGCTGATCACACAAATCAAAGCAAACAGCATCCAAATAAACTGCAGCAACAGCAGGCTGAAACCGGGTTGACCACTGAAGGGAGGTACTATAATGAAGAACAGGGGGGGAAACCCAGAATAAAAAGAAAGTCGAACTCAATTTTAGTGCAGAATGGGGGGAAAACCTGGATTAAAAAGAACGTTGAATTCAATTTAAGTGCAGAATTGCTTGGAAGACGCTGCGGTGAACATGAATTAAAAGGAGAGTGCAGAAAGGGCCTGTTCATTCAGTCTTCTCAAGGGAGAGAAAGATGCTAATCAGAAGGGAGAAAACGGTGATAGTACAAGGAATGGGAAAGTAGGAAAATGGACCATCAAAGTTCAGCAGCAGTTGTCTTCTCCCTTGAGGATGGGTCCATTATCAAGTTTGGGAAATAGGTTTAAAATATACTGGGTTCAACACATGTTAGTGATCAGCTCATAGTTTATTGTGATTTAAGCTCGGAACTAAGGACAACTCTAGCAGGGCCAGGGCCCTGCTTATAAGCCCGTAAAATGGCACACCCATCACACACCCACTCCCAACAATAGGTTATTTACAGAGGCACTCCTGGGTGATAGGTCCATCCCAGGATCCTAGCGGTCCATTGTTCCATGTCCCCAAACTGGGGCTGACGAGATTAGGCTCAGTACACAACAAGGTTGTGTAGGAAACAAAACACATTGGTGACCAAGTCTTCTCACTAAGAAGTGTAGCAGGAGGTGCAAGTAGAAGAAATTAGGGATACTTGCAGTGCAACCCTAGGGCTGTCCACACCACAGTGGGTGGGTGCTGGCATAAGCATGGAGTCACTAGTCTACTCCCTAAAGGGTTCTGGCAGAGACCATGAGGCAAGAAAAAGGCAGAGAAGTGGGGCCACACTGGTTGCAGCCATGTCAGTGTCTCCAGCAATCACACCATTACCTCTGCACAGGTCATGAGGAGCAATGGCAGAGCTGCGATGGATGGAGCGGACAGAGCCAATCACAGACTGGCAGAAATTCCCTTCTGTATTGCATATAATAGCTCCCAGATATCTGTGCACACATTCACCTGGGCTACCTACTGGCCCATCCCAATTTCACACAGCAGCCAAAGAGCTGATTGGGGAGGCAGGTGTGAAGTCAACCTTAGAGGTGTTGCCAGACCCCTGCGATGTTTGGCAGATGGCCATGACAGGGGACCTGTGGCACCTGTACAATCAACCACAACCACCCAAGCATGGACATCCCTTACGTCAGAGCCCTCCATCTTGGATGTGTCACCGGGAAGCCCTAAGGGGGAGACACAGATGGGGTGGGGAAGAAGTAGAGCACAGCTTCTGTAAATAGAGAAGTCCCACCTCACCAAACTTTTGGAGTTCTTTGAGAAAGTGAACAAGCATGTAGACAACCATGACCCTGTAAACACTACATACCTGGACTTTCAAAAAAGGCTTTTGACAAGGTACCTCACCAAAGACTCCTGAGTAAATTTAGCAGTCACGAGATGAGGATGGGCTTTCTTATGGATTAAAAACTGGCTAAATGACAGGAAGCAAAGAGTAGGCATCAATGGGCAGTTCTTACAATGGAGGGAAGTAAGCAGCGGGGTACCACAAGGATTGGTATTGGGGCTGGTACTATTTAATTTATTCATAAATGATCTAAAAATGGGAGTGAGTAGTGTAGTGGCCAAGTCTGCAGATGACACAAAATTATTCAGGATGGTGAAAACCAAGGCTGACTGTGAAGAGCTCCAAGAGAACCTCCACAAATTGGGCAAGTGGGTGACAATATGGCAAATGAAGTTCAGTAGGTATAAGGTGATGCACATTGGGACAAAAAATCCAAACTTCAAATATAGGCTAATGGGGTCTGAACTTGCTCAGGCTAAGAGGGAAAAGATCTTGGTGTTGTAGTGGATAGCTCAAAGAAAGTATCAACCCAGTGTGCTGCAGAGATGAAAAAGGCAAACTCTATGTTAGGAATGAAGAATAAAATGGGATTCAGAATAAAACAAATAAGAGAATAAATGGGATTAAGAATAAAATGGCCGATATTTTTAATGCCACTGTATAGATCTACGGTGCGACCACATTTGAAATACTGTGTACAGTTCTGTTCACCATTTCTCAAAAAGGACATTGCAGAGCTGGAAAAAGTATGGAGGAGGGCACCCAGATGATTAGGCGGTTGGAGCACCTTCCCTATGAGGAAAGGCTGAAGAGTCTGGGACTTTTCAGTTTAGAAAAGAGACAACTAAGTCCATGTGGTAGGAAACTCTGAGACAAAGGCCCATTCTGCATCTAGCATTTGCTCCACTGCTTTACCATACCCATGTTGGAACAAAAATTCCCCTCTGCATTGCATGCCACTTTTCACTTTGATTGATTGTCAGATTTTATGGCAGTGTCCAGACTGCATGCCACTTTCACTTTGTTTGATCTCTGGGTTTTATGGTTCTGTCTGCGTAGATTTATGGCCGCTTTATGGCCATTCAGGGGTGACTCTGCAGTCAGTACGGCGTTGGCGGCTGGCCAGGGGTATTTGAATGTGGTTTTTAGCTGCATCTTTTTCTGTTCCAGTGTGGGTTTGGTAAAACAACTGAGTGAATGCTAGATGCAGAATGGGCCAAAGTTTTGTGCTGTGTGCCCTACCTGATGGATTCTGGGTTTTCCTGGTCATGGCTTTTGTAGGGCTGGGGAAGCAGTGATTGGATACTGGGGTGGGGAGCTTGTCTGCCACAGGGGAGGGAGGTGATTCGTTATGCTCATAGTTGGCTTCTTGTGTTCCTTTGGGCCTTTGGACCTGACTGCACCAGTGGGGGGGACACTTGAGTTTTTGGTTCGGATGGATGCCTATGGGCTACATCTTGTTTTTGCTGGAATAACCTTCTGGCACTGGTAGGGGGCATTTCCAGGCTCAGACAATTTAGGGAATGGACTACCTCCTGCCATGCCCCCCTGGAGGCCCATTTCCTCGCTAGCCCAGGGACTTACACCACTGGCCCACGGATGGATGGCTGCTGTGGGGCTGCAATGGCAACCAAGACCAGCAGGGCAGTGTTGGGATACTGTGCCAGTGCAACTCTGACTTACGGGTATCTCTAAGATACGCCAGCATAACAACTAGTCAGCTACCTAAGCACTCCCCCCCACGATTCTACTGTTGATGTCCTGAGGTGGTAGAATAGAAGAAATTTTAGAGATCTATGCACAGCTGGTAAAGCAGCTGCACACCAAGTCTACCAGGTGGATGGCAGAGGGGAAAGACATCTATCAGGATGGCATGGTCCAACTTTACTTGGTACCTCTTAATAGTCCTATAATCCCATCAATTCTTATCAGAAGTGGTTAGTAGCTACTGGTTGGTCCTATAATCCCATCAATTCTTATCAGAATTCTTATCCCAGAATTCTTATCAGTAGACTCATTGTCCATTCTCCAGGTCTCACAAAGACCAGATTAATTAACTCACTAATGCCTGCTGCTTGTTTCAATTCCAGCTGTCTCAGAGACCAGCCTGCTAGTGTGTAGACCTGTTGTTTGAACTTTGGACTCTGGCAGTCCAAGAGGGCATGTCTAACTGGTGCTACCACTTGAAAACTTTCCTATTCCAGATTTAGCCCTCTACCTCTGTCCTTCCAGCTAGTACATCAGTTGTCTGGATAGGTCATGGATCTTTGTCAACCCAGAGCCTGTGAAGAAATGCAGAGACAGGACAATATGGAAATCAACAGTATCCCACACCCCAAATGTCTTTGTAAGTTCTCAGGGGCTTGAACATGCCAATTCCCCCCCCCCGTTATTTTCCTTCAGCTGATACTGTTTGGCTGCTCTCATTTCATCCCATCTGGAGCACATTTAGTCTTCGCCAGGCCAGGTATTTAGGCTTCATTTCTTTTTTTCTCTTGGTTTAATTACAAAATTATGTTTTTGTGCATAACTGGAGAATCTCCTGAGCATGCCCTGGCTTTGGGTTCCTGTTTTCCACATGGAACCAACCAATTTACTAGTGTACATAGTGTTATTGTATGGAATACATACACTCTCTCTCGCTCAATGCCCACTACATAATTAGGAAAGAAACTATGAAAATGCTTGACCCTTTCCACAGTTACTGTCTAGTGTCCTTCAACATTCTGATGAGTATTTATTCCGAATATGTATTGTCAGCTTAACCGGCAGGACTTAGTGAGAAGACTCACTCTTCTCTCTTTCTCAACAAGCTACTTCTCAACTTCGTTTCATGGTGAAACACTCAGGGAGGAATTTGCAAGAAGGGAACAATTCAAGTTTATTTTATGCTTGAAAACTGGCATTCTAGATTACTAAGGCAATCAATGAGACAAACAAGAGTCAGGAACTGTCCTTTTATAATGATTACAGTAATGTCTGTGTGCCAAGGCACCATGTAACAAGGCATGGGACCTTTTCTCTCCAGGGTGACCCTGGGACTGAATAAGTATAGAGAGAGATGAATTACATTTTCTTTGACATTTCATGCTAGACTTGATGCTCTTACACAGTAGCAGCTGAGAAAACCCTCTGAATCCCTTTAAAGCCTCACTTTTGGAAAGATCATTTTTTTATTTAAACAAAGTTCTGGTCAAAAAAATACAACCTGCCAGGAGATACCAGAATTGATGCTGCATCTTGAACTCTTGCTTAAGTTTAAAAGGCAAGTCCTAAAAAAACCCCTATAAGGTTATTAGCATAGGAATATGAGGGAAAAAGTCAGCGTACATTTGCATAAGGAAAGAACTGCATAGAGTTCAGTGTACTCTGTTTTTAAAAAGGCATTGCTTGAAAGTGGATATTCCCTTTTCACTCCCAAAATCTGAATAAGAAGGATCAAGAGTTATTTCTTTTTAAAAAATTAAAAGGTCCGATAGAACATTTTAGTCTGTTCCATCCAAAGTTCTATAGGGAAAGTTTGTTGCATGCTTTCAACTTTGAAAGAGGATGACTCAGTGATGTGAGGGTTTACCAAGGGGCCTTTCTGTGCAGTAATTGTTAGAGACTAGATGTGGCTAAAGCAGCAAAACTGGGAGTTCTGGTAAAGTAAGATCAGTCGCACAAAATAGGGAAAAGAAAATCAAATCACTGTGCCCTGATAACTTCAAGATTATCAAGACTATTAGACCCAATAAGCCCACAAAGGTACAGAACAAGTAGCAGGTTCTTATATGTGACAATCTGAAAGAGAAGTCTTAAATCTGTGTGTGTCCCCTCCCACCACTGCCACTACCACCACATACATGCATACTGGTTATGAGTAGGAAAAGGACAGAGACAATTTACTAGCCTCTGTGTTTCTATGCTGAGTAACTTAACAGCAGGAAATGAAATCTTGGGGATGTATCTGAGACAGCTGTAAAAGATCCATGTTAAGCTTCTGTTTCCCTTCCCGTTGCAGGTATTGAAACCATAGGTGCCAGCCTTTTGTGTTAGCTCTTAGCCCATGGCTCACAGCCTGTGGCCTTGAGTGTGCTAGCCCATTTGGATCCCAGATTGCCCCTGGAGTTGTACAGGATTTCCCCCCCCCAACATCTTTTATTTGATACAAATTTACAGGACAAACAAGATCCCATCACAGTTGCCCAGATGGCGCTGCTACTGCAGTGGCCACTCCTCCCCAAGCTGGGCACAGAATGTCCCCCATCATGCCCCCCCCATAGCAGGGGGCATCTCCCATCCCCCTCAGAGTTTTGGGAGGGTGCCGATAGTGCCAGCCAGGGTGCATGCCCATATTGAATTTTCTTATCGTTTCTGGTTGCTTGTCTAATTGTGCATGTTGTTGTATGTGTGTGGTCTATAAACTGCTTTGGATTCCCAGAGGAGGGGGGAAGATGGATATAAAGAAATAAACAATGTGTTTTCATATGGGTGGGCGAAGCTGATTTTGCTTTCCAGCTTGGGTCAGGAAACATTTCATTGCAAGTATCCTTCAATTCAAGCAAGGGAGTTGACAAGGAATTTAAGGTCTGGAGATGCTCCTGCCAATGAGCTCAGCTAATCTTCTATTTTGAGACTGCCAAATCTCAGGAAACCACAAGTTCTGGGGCCCACTCTCAAGAGCATTGTTTATCAACAAGCCTTCAGTCTCTGCATACTTGACTATGCACTGGGATCATGAGATAAATCTTATTAGTATTACAGTGCTGGCAATGTGGTGTTTTGGTACAATGATAGGATGCCAAAGTTTTAGTTTAAGGATTACAAAGTGGAAAAGCAAATAAAGGAATACATGTGTGGTGGTGGCTGCAAGATACAGATCAAGTTAAAATGACTGAACGTTATTGGGAATAGACTAGAACATGTGATTGACAGGCCAATCTAAGCCTGTTGACCCAGATATAAATTCCACTGATTTCAATAGGACATAGTAGATGTGATTAGGAGTTCAGCCTTAATGTAAAAGCCCAAAGGATTTTTGCATTGGATAAGATGTATTTTAGTGGTCTTTTTTGCTCAAGGGTTCCTTATGTTTCCCTATATAATTTTTAGCATTCACATTGCTAGGGAATGATAGAAATTAAAAATAATAATAATAAAAATCAGACAGATGGCTGTCTTGCCAAGGAAAGGAAAACAAACAGGGGCAGATTAGCAAGTAAGCAATGTATGCTGCATTTGCAATGCTGACTATAACTATCTGAAGGCGTTTCTTTGATCCATAACACCACTGAAGAGTGGCATGCAGACACAAGATTAGGTATAAGACTGCATCCTAGAAAGGGCCAGTGACAAAACAGCAAAAAAAGGCAACACTATTAGTAACATACATACCTGTGTTAACCAAATTGCCTTATTTTATTAATAAATGTGGGGAATTATGAATATTAAATAGCAATAGGCATAAAATTTGGGATCATATCCTTTGTCTACCAGAGTCAGAATTCCCAGGGCCCGTGAATAGATGCAGAGACTGTGTTGCTAAAATAATCGGTTTATTTACTAAATGTTCTCAGGCATAGAAACAATAATCAAACATTCACACACACAATACAGAACTAGGAATACAGAATTGAAAGGAAAGTGACATTTGCATGAGCAGGAAATATTGTTGGTGGGTAATACGTTACCTGTCCGACGAGACGAGTAGATCATGCAGCCAAAATGGAACACTATGAGGGGGAAGGGATTGTGAGTTGACCAGCAACACAAGTGGACTGATTCCAAACAGGCCTACAATGGAACCAATAAGGTAGGATGGGGTGAAGAGGAGAAGAGGAAGAGAACAAGATCAGGGAGAATTCTCCTTAAATTGCTAAAGGTGTTATATTAAAGCATCTGTGTTCTATGGCTTGTTGCCGTAATAAATGCCTGACTGGCTAAAGGTCCCTTTCAACAGGGACCATCCCAGGTGGATTGAAGGAGGTGGTGATCCGTCTTCTCCTAAAAAGAACATCCTTGGAACCTATGGTCCTTAGTAATTACCACCCAGTGTCTAATCTACTGTTCCTGGGTAAAATAATAGAAAGGGCAGTGGCAGTGCAGCTCTAGAATTTCTTGGAGGATGCTAAGATCCTGGATCCCTTCCAGTCTGGCTTTCGCTGCTCCCATGGAACAGAGACGGTGTTGGTTGCCCTGGTGGATGACCTCCAGAGACACCTGGTTCGAGGCAGATCTGCATTGCTGATACTGTTAGATATGTTGGCAGCATTTGATATGGTTGACAATGAGGTGTTAACCCACTACCTCGCTGATGCTGGGATATGGGGACTTGCCTTGCAGTGGCTAGCCTCCTTTCTCCTAGGTCGGGGACAGAGGGTAGTGCTTGGGGGAGAGCTGTCCTAGCGACACCCACTAGAGTGTGGTGTGCCGCAGGGAGCACTTATCTCCCCTATGTTATTTAATATCTATATGCAGCCTCTCGCCCAGATTATCAAGAGGTATGGGCTTGGGTGTCATCAGTACACTGATGACACCCAGCTCTATCTACTGATGGATGGACACCCAGATATGACCCCTGGAGAGTTGGAGGAGGCGTTACAGGCCATGGCTGGATGGTTGCGTCAAAGCCGACTGAAGTTAAATCCATCTAAGACGGTGGTTCTGTACCTGAGTCATGGGAGACTGGGACAGGGGATTGGGCTCCCAGCCTTTGACAGGGCTCCATTGGTCCCGACATCAGAGGTAAAGAGCCTGGGGGTGTTCCTGGATGCCTCCCTTACCATGGAGGCCCAGGTCACTGCCACTGGTAGGTCTGCCTTTTTTTTACCTGAGGCAGATCAGGCAGTTAGCCCCATATCTCACCACCTGGGACTTAGCGACAGTGATCCATGCAATGGTCACTTCCAGGTTGGATTATTGTAACTCTCTCTATGTGGGGCTGCCCTTGACTCTTCTCCGGAAGTTATGGCTAGTGCAAAATGCAGTAGCACGGGTGTTGACAGCGATGCCTGTGTGGGCGCACATCCGCCCAGTGCTGCACGACCTGCACTAGCTGCCTATCAAATTCTGGATCTGTTTCAAGGTGTTGATACTTACCTTCAAAGCCCTATATGGCCAGGGGCAAGCATACCTTCAAGACCATCTCTCCCCATATGAGCCCTGTCGAGCACTGAGGTCCACCAATCAACATCTTTTGGTGGTCTCCGGCTTTAGAGATGTCCGACTTGCCTTGACCAGGGCCAGAGCCTTCTCGGCCCTGGCCACCTTCCTGGTAGAATGAGCTCCCGTATGAGATCAGGGCCCTGCGGGATTTATTACAATTCTGCAGGGCCTGCAAAATGGAGCTCTTCCACCGAGCTTTTGGTTGAGGCAGCAGACGTTCCCCCCCTTGGGCCCCCTCCATCTGTAGCCTTGGTCTATCTGTAGTTCTGGGTCCTTGGGATCCTAAATTTAAAGATCTTTTTTTAACAAAAACTGATTTTAACATCATCAACCACAGAAGCATCTGACTTTTATTAGAGTGGTATGGCACCTATGACTTACGTGTTGCTATGTCATATATTTTATATTGTGTTTTAAAATGTTTTTTTGTTTTTTTAAAAAATATTTTATTTTCAATTTTCCATAACATACATAACATACATACATATGCCCCTGTTTTTCAACAATTAGGAGGGGGTTCTAAATTTTAATTTTTCCTCATACCATTTTATGGCTTTTTGCCATTTCTGTTTAATTTTTTCCTCCATTTTACCCGCGTGTTTTAAAATGGTTTTAACTGTATTCCACTTTTAGTGTTGGAACCCGCCCTGAGCTTGTCAAGGGGAGCGTGGGATACAAATCCAAAAATAAAATAAAATAAAATAAATGGTGACCTGAGGCAATGGCCATGTGGTCACCTGGTTCCCAGGAAGTCCTTGGGGGGGGAAACCAACACTCTAGATGGGGGACACAAAGGGACTGACAGGCAATTAAAAATTAATGGTTGCCAGGGAGTGACACCTCTGGGGGAAGGGGGAAAGACAAAGGAGAGGGTAGAGGGATCCAATCACAGGGCAGGTCTGGTGCTTCATATTAACAATTCAAAGCTTGGTGTAGGTGGGTGGCAGGAAGGCTTAATGACTCCTTTTATCTTCAGCTGGGCACATTCTTTTGTCTTAGGCTGACTCAGGAGGAAGAGGAATGTGTTACTTTCCAGGTGAGGCTAACACATAAGGGGGGAGGGAAGGATGCTGGATGATGGAGAAGAGATTCCCCCGTGGCTTCTGTTTAGGAACATCTGTTCTTCGTCAGAGCATGGCTTCTTCTCTGGTCTGCCTCTTCTGCTGCTGTCTCTGCATGCGTGGAGGCCAGGGCTCTTGGTCTGCATCATGGCCCTTGTGCTGATGCAGAGGTGCAGGGGTAGAAGGCTTCTGTAGTCCCAGGTCCACATCTGGCTTGGCATGCTTCTTGGGCACAAGGTTTCCCCTGGCCACAGTGTACAGACCATAGTCCAGCATAAGATATTTCCCTTAGGACAACAGCTCTGTCTATTGCCCTGGCACACACTCTTCATAGTTCAGCAAGGCAGTGATGTTCCAAGAGTCTTTAATAATGCCATCTGAAGTGGCTTCATGGCAACACATACATAAATACATACATACATAAATGGAGGAGAACCTAAAATGGGCTGGGAACAAATGCATTAATCTGCCGACTGTTACCATAGAACTGTAAACCTGTGAGTCTGAGCTTTTGTGCTAACCTTTTTATAGTGAGTACCTGTATAGTTAGCTCTGTGTATGATGTGATCATGTGGAGTACATTTGGAGATCACAGTCTGATACATTTTTACTTAGCTCCTTCTGCAAGGAGGTCAGGATGGCATGTGTAGCTCTCTCTTCCTTATTTTATCCTCACAGCTCTATGAAACTGAGAGGGAATGGCTGACCCAAGGCTCATCCACCCTCATAGACCCAGTCTCCTAGCTTCTAATCTGACACTCTAACCAAAATACTGGTTTTAGAATAATCAGTTTCTTAGGCATCCATTTGCGGTTAATCTCATTTGTTTCCTAGCAATATATATGCTTGACCAGACCAGTGGGCCATCTAATCCTGCATACTGGTTCATACAGTGGCCAACCAGTTGCCCTGGAGGGCCAAACAAATGGTGAATATGCCAAAGCCCTCCCCACTGCCCTCTCCCAGCACAGGTATTGAGAGGTTTGCTGCCTCTGCATATGGAGGCTCCCTTCCGTTACCATTAATAGTAGCCATTGGTGGACTTCTTTCTCATGAATCTGTGTACTCCTCTCTTAAAGGTTTTTTTAATGCTTATGGCCATCATTAATTCACTGGCAGTGAATTCCACAGTTTAATTATTCATTGAGTAAATAAGTATTTCCTTTTGTATGTCCTGAACCTATTTCCCTGCAATTTCATTGAGTACCCCTCAGTATTATGGGAGAAAACGCTCCCTCTTATCTACTTTCTCCACCCCAAGCATACCATAGCACCAGTTGAACAATCATTTGATCATGTGATACCATGAATGAACTGTATTAGGGTACAGGGATTGGGTGCAGGGATTAGGGACATGGATTTTATTCTGGTCATTTTGCTGGTTTTACTCAGATTTGTTGGTATCTTCAAGACTAATTACACTGGACGAGTTAGTAATATCTAATTTGCCTCTGACAGATTTTTTGGGAGATTATGTTCACACATATTAATAAATTCATGCCTGGAAAATTGATTTTTATTAAATTCACAATGTACGATAACTTTTGCACTTCATTAGTCACTGTCATTGCTACAAATTAGAGATAAGCAGACGTTTTATTCAGGGTTGGGTTCTGCTTGGTTTATTGGTTAAACTTTTCTTTGATTTTGAAAATATTAATATGTTATGGTTGTGGCCATTAATGCAGTAGCCGTTTCCATTGGCTTCAATGCAAAACACCTGTAGCTCCCCCATATCAGGATGAAACCATCAGGTATGGTAACCCAAAGCATCTTCCTGGATTCAGCCTTGGTTTTCACCATCCTGGATTCTGAATCTGTTGGTGTACTGCACCCCCCACTGCCTACCAGTCTCTCTACATAGACTGAAGGAGCTGGTCTCAATGGTGGTGTTGAGGATTCTTAGGCTGGTTGTCCTGGAGGACTTCAGCATTCATACTGAGGCTGTTTTGTCAGCAGCAGCCAAGGATGTCATGGCCTCCCTGACAACCACGGGCCTGTCTTAAGTAATAACAGTTCTTACACATTGTATGAGTCACACTCTTGATCTGGTGCTTTGTTTTGGAAAGGAGGAATGTTGTCCTGGAATACAGGCAGAGCAAGGCAACAGAGCTAAACCACAGAGCAAGGCAACAGAGCTAGATTAGAGTCTAGAGATCAAATACCGGTTTAGCAGCAGGCAGAGTTCATGGGTTGTTCCAGAAAGCAGAGTCAAGGCAGTCTGAGGTCGTTGATCAGCAAAGTTCAGGCAGGTCCAAAAAGCAGAGTCGAGGGTCAGTCCAAAGGTCATAGGAGGCAGACAGAGTCTGGAGTTGTGGTTGTGAAGTTTACAGGGTTGTGACATGTTGCTTCCACGCTCTGTAGGTCTCCAGGTCTGATTTATGTAGGCATTCCTTAACAAGCCTTTTTTATATCCATCTGCTCAGAGGTGCTCCCACACTTCCTCAGAACTGCTATCATTAAGCAGCTGGCACTGAGCCAAGAGGTGAGTGCTCTGTCTGCATGTCCTTAATCTTGCCGGAGCTTTTCCTTTCACTGTTCAGCGAATGGGGCGGGGAGCTCAGTGGGCTACTTTCCTGCAGCTGCGCTTCATTGGCTATTTCAGAGCTGGTGTGGGTGGGTCAAGGTCAGCTGCCGACAATGAATCTCAAGGCTCCTGAATCTCGAATTCACTAACTTCAGCTCGCTCAGAGCTGGCTGCATACAGCTCCTCAACTCCTGAGGAGTTTTCAGCCACACTGGACTCAGGCTGGTCAGGCTGGCCCACAGCAAATGTGGTCTGAGGAGGGAGGAATTGATGAAGCTTCCTTTGTCATAGATAGATCACTACCTACTTGGGTTTAGAATTATGGGGATATCAAGACTCGGCAGAAGTGTGTGTGTGGGGGTCTTCAGGGCTCTTTTTGCAGCAGGAACTCATTTGCATATTAGGAGACACACCCCTAATGTAGCCAATCCTCCAAGAGCTTACAGAGCTCTTCTTACAGGAGCTACTGTAAGCTCTTGGAGGATTAAGGAAGTGCAGAGGTGGGAAGTCTGACCCTGGACACAAGCTTCCGCAGGGGTGTGGATCAATTAAGAACATCCTCCCCTGTAGCCTGATGGATTTCATTGGTTTTCAGATGGAATTAAGGGGGTTTCCTGTTGATATGCTTGGTGCTCCTGTCAATGCCTTGGTTGACCTCTGGGATGAGGAAGTGATTCAGGATGTTGTGTTGCATTCAGGGCTAAACCTGGAGCTTTTGCTCTACTCGAGGCTTCTGGGATACACAAATACAATGACAAGTACAGAAACACACAGGAGCAAGGCCAACAAACTGGTCTGGAGTCAGATATCCAAAGGTCCAGTCCAAGGGTCAGGACCATGGTCCAGGAGTCCAGTTCCAAGGCTTGAGAACAGGTGTTCTGGGTTTGAGAGGTAGTTAGTGCTTCCTTAGAGGAGAGCTGCTCTAGACTTGAAAGTGGCTGTGATGCATCCATTTCTACAAAAAAACCCTACTTCTGTGATTAGGCTGGTGACATCCCCAGAGGGGGCCTTCTCGGTCGTGGCACAAAAGCTCTGGAACTCTCTCCCCACGGAGCTTCATCTGCCCCCTTCTGTTGCCATCGTCTACCCACGGGTGAAGACTTTTTGTTTTGTTTTGTTTGGCATTCCCTCAATGATCCCTCCTTCCTAAGCAATGTTCTAATTGCTGTTCTTTTTATGTCTCATATGTATTTTAACTCTGTTTAAAACATTGTTTTAATGATATATGTTTAGGGGTGATTTTAATGGGTGTAAATATGATTTTATCGTGTCTGATTTAAATTGTTAGCCACCTTGGTTGTCCTTGTAGGGGCAGAAAGGTGGGATACAAATTTTGTAAATAAAAAACAATAATAAATGAAAAGTCCCAATTATAATTCTTCTTTGCAGAGTTGTTTTTACCTCCATCCTTCAGCGCCACCAGGTTTTACCAGAGCTAGGGCGTACTTTTAATTTAAAAACATGTTTAGAAGTCCTCAAGCCTTCACACATGCATGGACACTGAACTAAGTTAATTCGTTTCAACATTTTTATTCTAGACTCTGCCTAGCAAACTCCTTCCCCAAATCCATCCAGGCACCAGTGAACTTGCATGGGGAAAAAATTAAGCACTTCAGAGAGCAGAGCACGGCAAGATAAAGTGCAGGGCACGTGGGCTTCCTCTGCATACTCAGGTTGTGTAAATAATAATAATGACTCCAGAGCTAGTCCTACTTTACACTTGAATAAGCAGACTCATGCATAGTTTGGTTCCACTGTGGCTGCTCTTATACAAGGAGATGGGAGAGCTCTGGTCTTCAGTCAGTGGTCTCTCTCACAGAAAGATGTCTGATCATTTGCCATAGCTCTCTTACTCCTCATCTCACCCTGCATGTGTCTTTCCCGCCCCGCCCCCTTTTTAAAGGGTAAAGTCTTAGTCTCCATTCTATTCTGGATAGTGCTCCCAGCCTCACAGAAAATATGAGCAAAGCCTAGGTGCTCAAATGTGAACCCAGAGCTCTGTCTCTATCCCCCTCCATTCTGCCTTTCCACAGAGAGTAGCATTCTCTTAATTCCTCTTTGCCTAAATTCTCCTTGAAAACTAACAATTCATTTCTTTTCGATTCCATTTTGAGCGACGAGAAACTTGAAGAGATGAAGGGCAGGGAGACAGGCCCCGCAGACTTTCAGAATCTCACAATGCGGAGATGTCTGATCATTTGCCATAGCTCTCTTACTCCTCATCTCACCCTGCATGTGTCTTTCCCGCCCCGCCCCCTTTTTAAAGGGTAAAGTCTTAGTCTCCATTCTATTCTGGAGCACATCAGGATCAGCCTTTGGATCTTTGGCTGCCCTTCCCACTGTGACATGACAGTGCTCCCAGCCTCACAGAAAATATGAGCAAAGCCTAGGTGCTCAAATGTGAACCCAGAGCTCTGTCTCTATCCCCTCCATTCTGCCTTTCCGCAGAAAGTAGCAATCTCTTAATTCCTCTTTACCTAAATTCTCCTTGAAAGCTAACAATTCATTTCTTTTCAATTCCATTTTGAGCAATGAGAAATTTGAAGAGATGAAGGGCAGGGAGATTTTCAGAATCGCACAATGCTGATGCTCAGAGGCAGACAATGTCTCCCCAAACCTTCCTATCCTCCTGCTAGAGCACCAACACCCTGCAGTATGTACCATAAACAGCTGCAAGGGCCGAAGTTGCAAAATAATTAACTGATTTCAAAGAGAAATCAAAGAGAAATCCCGCTTTTAAAGGAGGGAAAAAAGAGCTTAAGAGGGATCTGAAAAATTGAATTTTGGGGGAGGGATTCACCACTTTATAACAACTCAGGAAGGCATTTGTGCACTCCCTGCAATCAGGCTCATGACTCATAGATGGACTGGCTCAATGCCAAAGGCACCTCTAACGATACAGAATGCTCTCCCCAAGCCATTGATGGAGCCATGCGATTGGGAGAAATGCCTTGCACAGAAACACCAACCAGGGATAATGCTGTTCAGAATTCTCATCAGGTATTTGGGTTGGATGGTATGCCTGTCAGGCATATATCTGCTAAGTTACTCTCTCAGAACACTGCTACTTTTCTCCTCCTTGCTGCCCTGGGGAAACAGATATTAAAAGACAGCACAGAAAAAAAACAGAAACTGAAATCAGATGGAGCTGTAGAAGTAATGGTGCCCCCAGAAAAAAAAAATAGATATATCTTTCCAAGTCAGTTCAGATTCAAAGAGTGGCAGTAATTTCATTCAAATGAATTATGCTTCCAAATTTATGAATACGGTATCCAGGCTGGATTTTCATAAGTTGTGTTTCAAATACAAGGTTAGATCTAACCAGCTTTCCTGTGGGTGCAAAAGGAAGAGTGGGTGCTCTCTGGCACCGACAAATGCTGTGCTGGAAATCATCAAACTTGTATGTACAAATGTGACGCAGGACAGTGTTTCTGTTCTTAAGGGGAGTTGGGTAAGACTGAGTGAAAATGCTGGCTGGATCCAATCCATACATCCCTGATAAGAATGTCACAGTCTTTCGTTCATGCCTTGCTGAATGAAGCAATCCCTGAGGAGGTGTGATGTGGACAAAAGGGTTCAGCAAATTAGGGTCTGATTAGATGATACACTAAATGTGCATTGGGTTGGTGTCTCCTAGGCAGACATGTGGATAGGGATGGGCACAAAACCAGCTCACAAATGACATATTTGGCTGGTTTGTGGTTTGCGAACTGAAGAGCCACCATGAGCATACATGAATTTTATGGCAGTTTGTGGTGGCTCGTGGTGGTTTGCAAAAAACAGAAAGCAGGGTTTCAAATGGCTCTAAGCCATTTAAACCCATGCTTTCTGCTCTTCACAAAAAACAGCTTGGGATGGGGAGCAGAAAGCAGGCATTTAAATGGCTCTGTGCTGTTTAAACCTTTGTTTTCCCCACTGCTCAGCTATGTTTCGGGGAGCAATAACAAGGGTTTAAATGGCTCAGAGCCATTTAACCCTCTGATTTCTTCTCTCTGCTGCTTTTGGTGGGAAGCAGAAAGCAGGGGGTTAAATGGCTCAGAGCCATTTAAAGCCCTACTTTTTGCTCCCTGTGAAAAGTTGCATGGAGCAGAAAGCAGGGGTCATGAACTGATATGAACCAGTTCAGTTTGTGAATCAACCTTCCAGTTCATATTGGTTCATGGTTCAGTTTGTGGTTTGTCCATGAATTGAAACAAACTGCAAAAATGAGGTTCATGCCCTTGCCTACAAATGGAACCAGCAGTAAGACAAACAGATCCCCCCCAAGGCCTTTTCTGCTACGAGAAGCACAGAGTGTGGAAGGGAGGGAATGATGCTCCCCCTGCTGCCATGCATTCTTGGGTTCTGATACCCCCTCCCTCCACAGTGAGCAATGTAGCCTTCCCCAGATGCCAGAGCTGTGGTGAGCTTCACCACTATGACCCAACAGGCTCCCAGCACCCCAGCTGAGGGTGGGATGTGGCTCTACAGCCCTAGTGCCAAACACACTCCTGGCAAGGTTCTTTGCCTTGTTGCTGATGTGGCTCCCATTGGCACAGAGTTGTCTGGTTTTGGAGGCATAAGAGACCAGCCAGCAAGACCATTACCTGATGGCTCAGTCCCCCACGCTAGGGATGGCTCCCACAATGAGGTCAGTGGCAGCCCTGGATGCTGGCAACCCCAAGAGGACTCTGGCATCTCCAGCACAGAGAGTGGCCAAGGCTCTGGGGAGTGGCTGTAGGCCAGCCCAAGAGAGGTCTGGGTGGACCCTAAGGGTCAGGGGCTTGTCCCTGCCCATCTCCCTGCCTAGCCAATGGCAAGGGGAAAGCTGAGGTGGGATGGATGAACAAAGAGGCAGCTACCAGGCCAGGAAGTAGCAAAGGGAAGGAACAAACCAGCACCTTTCAGGTGATAGGCTGAGGCAGCAGCAGAAGGGGGCAGAGTAAGGCAGAAGAAGAAGAAGAAGAGATTGGATTTATACCCCGCCCTTTACTACCCAAAGGTGTCTCAGAGCAGCTTACAAACTCCTTTCCCTTCCCCTCCCCACAACAGACACCCTGTGAGGTAGGTGGGGCTGAGAGAGCTCTCGACAGAAACTGCTCTTTTTCAAGAACAGCTCTTATCAGAACTATGGCTTGCCCAAGGTCATCCAGTCAGGTGCAAGTGGAGGAGTGGGGAATCAACCCTGGTTCTCCCAGATTAGAGTCCACGCACTTAACCACTACACCAAACTGGCTCTCAGGGTGAGGCAGTAGGACTTTTCATAACAGGCTCTTGTAGAAGCTGAGGAAGAGTGAGGACTAAGCTCTGGAGCATGAAGAGCTGCTGTCCTGGGGCAAGAAACAGGAATAAAGTGGCATCACCCCTTTGCCTACTCTGAGGCCTGGGAAGATCCAGTGGAGATATGCAGCAAGATGTCTGAGGGCAAGTCAGCAGGGCTAGAGAGGGGAGAGCCTCACGAGTGACTTTCACTAGAGATCATTGCTACTTGTGCATGATAGGAAAAATTCTGGATCATAGCTCTGGAAACAAAATGTCCCCAAGGATATCGAAACTAACCGCTCCTCGGCAGTGTTCCCTCTAAGCTGAGTTAGTGTGAGCTAGCTCACAGGTTTTTAGCCTCCAGCTCACACATTTTTGCCCTAGCTCAGGAAGGATGGCTCCAGAGCAAACTGATTTATGCAGTAGCCAAATCGCTCGCTCGCAACTTTAATGCCAGTAGCTCACAAAGTAGAATTTTTGCTCACGAGACTCCACAGCTTACAGGGAACATTGTATAAACAGACTGACTGCACACCTCTGTATTCCAGTTCAGTCCAATGTGGAGTTTATGCTTACATTTGTCTTTGCCCCAGCTGAGATTTTGGAATGAACTGTCCCACTTCGTTCCACCAATCCCAATTGACGGAAGAAATTATGGACCTGGGTTGGGAAATACAATTTCAAAGTGACTCCCCAGAGCCTCTAATCCCCTTCTTTAACCCATCACAAATAGAATTTAAAACACAAAGTTTATTTTAAGAAGAAAGAAAGAATGAGAAATCAAAATAGGACACACAGATATAAACACTCAAACTTGGGGAACCATTTAGAACAGCAGAGGTAATAGAGATGCTTATTCTCTCCCTGAGGGCCTTCCAAAAGTCTTTCACACTCAGTTGTTCCCATAGGCTGGTTGGTTCTGTGGTGGTGGTCAATGCTCCCTTTAAGCTGAGGGGTCTTGTGAGCAAAAGTTCTTCTTTGTGAGCTACTGGCATTAAAGCTGTGAGTGAGCGATTTGGCTACTGCCTAAATTAGTTTGCTCTGGAGCCATCTTTCCTGAGCGGAGCCAAAAATGTGTCCGCCGGAGGCTAAAAAAACTGTGAGCTAGCTCACACTAACTCAGCTTAGAGGGAACACTGGTGGTGGTAGTGGTGGAGGTGGTGGTGATGACAGTGGTGCAGCTGCTGCTCTTGGTGTGGGTGTACCTCTACAAAATCTGTAACTCACTTTCAGTTCCTCATAAGACTGCAATGTTCTCTGCACAGGACATGACTTTTCCTCAGAAACCGTGGTTATTGTTTTCTCCTCAGAAATGTCCTTCTCCTCCCATCCTCAAAAAACCTTCCCTTTTCCCCCTGCCTCTGTCACCTCTTACAGCTTCTCCCTTCAAACAAAAAGAACTCCCCCCCCCCAAACTCCTCCAGAAGGCCAAGGCATAGGGTTACAACTAGATCAAGTGTAACTTAAAGTGCATCATTTGGAATAAAAGGCTATATTCCCTTCTCTTCTCTAACTCCCCAAATATCCATTAAAACACAACTGATTGGCCATTCAGAGCACCACTATACTCTGACTGCCAATATCATTCTGAACACTGGATCTTAGTTTCCTCTTACACCTCTATTGCTGCAGTTTATTTTTGTATGAGACTCCAGGCACAGGTCTTTCACATTACTGCAACTGTATTTTCCTTTTTCCTCACTGGTAAAAAGCAACTTTATACTCATCTTTGTTGTGCTTTATTTTTCCTCAGGGGGCCGTAGCTAAACACTTGAAGTGAAGCACTTAGGGGAGGTTCTTTTCCTTTGCATCTCTTAACACTAAGGATGATATTGAATTTTTCATTCCCTGCAGTTCAACTTGAAAATTCCCATTTGAATTTCATTTCTCCCCTGTGCAAATCAAAGCTCCCTAACTGGTCATTTTTTGGTTCAGGCTGAATCAGTACTGTCCATTTGGAGAGCCATAGACCCATGTAACCTACTAAGCAATTTCACCAAAAATGTTCTACAGGATTCAAACCATCTACGTGAAGGTATTTGAACTTCAACTCTTTGACAATAAATACAATTGAATTCATTGTGTGAGGTGAAATAGTTTATTAAACTAAAGGAAATATTAGTGGCAGTCTACTAACATGCCTTGTTTTAGAAGCCACAGGATAGATAGGGTTTTGCACAGTAGTTGGATTCTCTGGTCTGGTATAGCCAGAAAACCATTAATAACTTAGAAGTGTGCACAAGGCTTACCACACAGTGGAAGCTTCTCAGGTCTGGGTGGTAAATAAAAAAAGTTTCACGGAGCCTCTTTAAGATTTCAAACTAATAAAAGGAGTTTATTATATGGAACGTAAATAAAAAAAGTTTCACGGAGCCTCTTTAAGATTTCAAACTAATAAAAGGAGTTTATTATATGGAACTCCATTTTAGACAGAAAAAAATTAAAGATACGATAGAAACGTAATCTATCTGGCTCGGATGCATCCATGTTGCCATGGTGGAGAGAGGCAAAATGTGCATGAGAGGTGTCAAGATTGAATGAAGGACGTTTGTCCCTGAGAATAGCATTCTACATCAAAGAGATAGTATCAGATAGCAGGAAGGAAAGAATGCTCTGTGTGGCCTGACCTCTCTGTCTATCATTTATGGTGTCTATGGTGCTGTTTCTGAAGACTTGAGGCAGGAGACAGCATACAGTCCTCCACTTCCAACAATATTAACCAAGTATATTAACAAGGCTGCCAGAAAAGACTTGAAGAAAATGTAACAGCGAAGGACAGTGGCAACATACAGGAGCCTCCCTGGTGTATAATTGGAGCTCCAGACAGCACTATAAACTCTGTCCCCCCAACCATGGTATTTGCAACAAACCAGGTATAAGTAACAAACCCCACGTGTATGTTTATTGCCCTTTCTCCATTTCTCAGCAAATATTCATATTATTTATTTAGACCATTCCTTATCCCAAAGCAGCTTACAAAAATATCAGTGCAATTGAAATAAACAAAATACAGTGTAAATAAGGAAGCATGAACAATAGTTGCACAAAACATCCTGCTTTGATATCCACTGGGGTTAGGTGAAACGTCAAGGGGCAATGGGCTAAGACTTGAGGGCTATGAGTACCTTGGTTCTTGTCCTTTGACACACACCAAAAGGACTGAGCTTCTGGTCATGCACAGGCTAAGTACCTTCAACAGATTGGAGATGGGGTTATCATTCTCAAAGTAGAGGCTGGAGTTTTCCTGGGATTACAATTGGTCTCTAGACTAGATCAGTTCCTCTGAAGGAAATGAGAGGTTTGGGAGCAGGTTCTATGGTATACCATACAGTCTAGAAGAAACAGAAGTCCAAGAATGATATCACGTACCTCTGAGCTCCCTCCCCGCCACCAACTCTGTGTTTCCCAGGTGCCACCCCAAATCCCCAGGAATTTTCCAAGTCAGGGTTGGCAACCCTAACTCAGCCTGAACCTAAAACAGCTGGTGGCCATCTTCCCACAGTTCCCTTCCTCGTCTCTATGGCCAGCTTTCCCTAAGAGGTAGAGTTACTCAACTAAATTTGGTTTGTAAATCCAGATGTCATAATAACTCACGATTGGTATAAACCATGATTAACAGTACCTACTTTGAAATCCTTGTTTGTCACCAACTAGCAAAGCCCAGTTAGTTGGACCATGTGCATTCAGATGCTACAACTAACTGGGGTTTGATTGAATCCACAGCTTTAAAATCACTATCCATTGTGAATTTTTGAAAGCAGCCCGGAGGTTTTATAAGTATATAAAAGTGACCCTATTTTTATTCTTTCCAGCCAGCAGAAATTCCATCTTCTCAGGTGTCGCTGGATAGAGAAAGGGAAGTCTTCAGCATGGAGTTGCTTGTCTGCCAAAGACTCTATCTTTTCAACCTGCCAGTGCAAAGCTAATTCAGATAGTGGAAATTTGAATTTATGGCAGTGGAACAATTAATGGAAGAAACATACTAAGAAAATACATAGAACATTGACAGAGAGGAGTTCCCAAGTTTTACTTTACGGCAGGAACTCTTGTTTGTGCACTATTTATTATAAACCCACTTGTTGTACCGCTGAGAAAGAACAGGTAAAATTAAAATAAAACATGTATATAAAGAAGAAGCATGCAATTTGCAAGCAATTATGGCCTCGTAGCATGCACATGAACAAAAATTTGAAGCTTTCAAAGTTATACATTGAGATAATCACAGAAGCACACATTGCTGTTTTTAATACAAAATGTACAGCAAAAAAATTAATAGAGATTATAAGTAGATGTAATTGCATGAATTAGAATATAATCACTGCCCAAGGGATTTTTCTGCAGAAAGACCTAGTGATTTTTAACAACCACAAACAGTCAAGGGCAGTTTATACATTATATTATCCTAAAGACAGCTCTTTCCCTCTCTATGCTTGGGTGTTGGTTGAGTTACTGTTTTGAAAAGTTAACACTTCCAGGTTCTGACTCACCATCAATATTTTTGACATAATCGAATGTTCCTTGGAGATTTTCCAGCACCTTGCAGCTTGCATTCATTGCTAACCTTGCAAACTCTGGCAAGATTACAGGCTAGGAGTGAGAAATATATGCAACCAGTAGTCATGTTACTGCCTTGGATTCTGCTCCCTGAGTCACTGCTGGAGGCCCTTACTTCCAGTTGCTGCCACTGCACATTCAAATGAAAAGGGGAGATGCCAAAGTTAATGCAGTCTGCAATGGCTGGCAATAATTAACAAAACAGCCATGGCTTGTCTTGCAGAAAGAACCAATGTTGAGATTACTCACAGCTGCACTATAATAGACACGGTTGCTTTGCTAATTATTGCAGAATGTATGCATGTGTACAGACAGAGGTCTAGCTTTCAACTGAAAATGCTCCCATGGTATAAAAATCAGCGATTTCAATACAGTGGAGAAAGTAACACTGACTGAAATGGATTGAGAGCTGGATTAGCAATGTTGTACAGATCTATTAACACCTATTAGCCATGATAGCTTTGGTGTAGTGGTTGAGAGTGGGGGACTCTAATCTGGAGAACCGGGTTTGATCCCCCACTCCTCCATATGCAGCCAGCTGGGTGACCTTGGGTCAGTCACAGCTCTCTCAGAGCTCTCTCAGCCTCAACTACCTCACAGTGTGTCTGTTGTGGGGAGAGGAAGTGAAGGAGATTGTAAACCACTCTGAGACTCTAAGTGAAGGGCAGGGTATAAATCCAATTCTTCTTCTTCTTCTAGCTCAACAAAACATCCATGTGGCCAATATAGTTTTGAGTATTGGGTTCTGGGGTCATATACTGGGAGATGGCTATTGTTGTTTACCCTCCTTGTACACTTTCCAGAGACTCAGTGGAAACAGGATGAATTCTAATCTCTTCTAGACACCCTTCCTCTCAAATTTAAATCCCCTAGATTCCCTGCAAATGAGAATAAAAAGGACTACTAAAACAGTTGAAGAAGCTAATGCAGACATGCCCATATTTCTGCTTATGGATCTTCTCACTGAGCTGCATTTATTTTTGTTGTACATAAATTACATTGGTATAAATTATGAAATTTAGAAAAGTCTCAGGACTGTGCACCTAGGTCTGCCAATCATAATCTGAATAGACATTACCAAGGGAAAGTTAATTTAAATTGTTGCCTTTTCTACAACAGCAGCCATTTACACATTAAAACAATAAGTTGAACGGGTTTTCAAAACAAGATACATAACGAGTTCTCCATGCACCAGACTGAGAACACCATCACTCATCATCATCACTCATCTGGGAAAGAGAAGGGGGTGGTGCAGCAAAAGGGAGGAGGAGGAGGAGATTGGATTTATACCCCACCCTTCACTCGGAGGCTCAAAGCATCTTACAATCTCCTTTCCCTTCTCCTCCCCACAACAGACACCCTGTGAGGTAGGTGGGTCTGAGAGATGGAGCTCTTTTGAGGACTGCTCTTGAGAGAACAGCTCTGAGAGAACTTGTGACTGACCGAAGAGGTCACACCAGCAGCTGAATATGGAAGAGTGGAGAACCAAACCCAGTTCTCCCAGATTAGATTCTGTACTCTTAACCACTACACACCAAACTGGTTCGCAAAGGAACAGAGGAACTCACAAAGAACAAGGTTTTGGTAAAAACACAGCCACAGCTTTTTATCGGATGCAGCTGAAGGAGCATTGGCACAGCATGGGGACAGATCCAGCACTAGGCGACTCGCCTGCTGCCCAGTATCCCCACTCCCCCAGCCTCCCTGCTGGGGGATGAAACTGCGGAGTGGCAAGACCCTGGGATCTATATGGGCACCAGCCACTACATGGTCCCCTTGCCACCTAGTGGTGGAAGCCAGCTGACAGCCTCCAAGCTGGCATGTGGCTGAATGGCTCCACCCCAAGACCCCTTAAGGGAGTCCCCAAACCGAGGGGAAGTGGATGTGCAGGCCCAGCCTCCCCCCCCCCAAGGCATCCATCCCAATGCCCAAACCACCCAAGCTGTGACAAAGGCAATAAACAATTACACGATAACCGCAACTTGACCTGTAACAACTGAAGTTCAAAGGGAGAGAGTGGATGGGGAAAGTTGCTGAGGAAAACAGGGGGGTGAGCTGGCCATGGTGTAGGGTTAAGGAGCCAATGTGGCACCTCTGCCCCACTCCCAGGGCTGGCTCCAGATTATTTATCTATTTATTTATTGCTTTGACTTTTACCTCGCCCTCCCCACCGAGGCGAGCTCAGGGCGACTCCCATAAAACTAATAAAACAATATATGAAGCCAGCCAGCCCCATCTGTAGCCAGTCCTACCCAACCCAGTCCCAGATGGCAGTGTGCTGCTGCTGCTGAAACACCTCCCTTGTGTCACAATCCCCCCCATCTGCAAATAGCAGTGCCTGGGTGAGTCCGGCCACGCTTATGTGCAGATTTGTACTGGGGCAGGTTAAACTGATGTCTGGCATCGAAATAACACAATCTACAATAAATAATTTCCTCTTTATTTAAGGGAAAGCAGCTTTCTTTCTTTAAGGGATCAGTTGCGTTCATATTGCCTGCCTTTCTTAACTTGCCGCAGCTGCCTTTTTCTACTGGCGCTTTGATATCTTTGGCTAACAGCCGCCATTTATTTGAAAGGGTTTTGTTTACATATTTGCTTTCATTTCTCCAGTAAATGAATGCATTCCAGCAACAGTTGGAACAAACAGAAATAGGTTGGAGCAGAATGCTTTGAAATGCCTCTTTTGTGGGTGTGGGGTGTGTATTAGGATGAGTACCAGGATGTACAGGCATGTATACATCCAGCTTAAGATGTAAAGCCTTAGTCTCCTCAGTACATTTGCACAACAATGTCTTGTTGAATTCAGTTTATATAAAAGTATCCTTTTTCTTTCCCATCCTTTACAAAATGTGCTTCATTAAGATTATTATTGGATTTCATTTCATTGTTTAAAGTATCTTTACTACATTGTAGGGGTGGTGATGAAATAAATGTGTAGTGTTGCAACCACTGGACAAAACTAATGTAATAAGAAATACAGGGATCCTATTGAAAATGACAGCACTATCAAGTTCCTGCCGACGAGTAGCGATTTGGCTACTGCATAAATTAGTTTGCTCCGGAGCCATCCTTCCTGAGCTAAGACAGAAATCTGTGAGCTGGAGGCTAAAAAACTGTGAGCTAGCTCAAACTAATGGAACTTAGAGGGAATGCTGCTGGTATCCTGGTGGTATCCTGATACACTATAGGCTGATTTCGCACTAGAGCTGCCTTGATGTTGCGCCGCCATTTGCCCCGATACTATTGGTCAATTTCACACCCGAAGCCGCGGGGCTGCATTTGACCCGCGGCTTCGCCTGATTTCCTCCGCAGTTTTGTGATCCTCAAAAAACAGGATCACGAAACTGCGAGGGAAATCGGGCGAAGCCGCGAGTCAAAATGCAGCCCCGCAGCTTCAGGTGTGAAATTGACCAATAGTATTGGGGCATATGGCAGCACAACATCGAGGCAGCTCTAGTCCGAAATCAGCCTATGTGTATCATTAGCTGGAGCTGGCAGGCAAAACATTCTGCTCAGTGGCCTCAGCACATGGGGGCAAGTTGTGCTATGCACTGCACACAGTGAGAATCTGACTTGCAGTTTCCATTTTCAGCAGCAGCCCTGGGATACTTATAATACACAATTCCACCTACTTCAGACAAAACAAATTTTATACCCTTTTCTGTAGCATAAAACCTGAAATTACGACAAAACATTTAATGTGCCAGATCAACAATCTGTAAAAACTCTATGAAAAAGAAGCATCGGGGAGCTTGGAAAAGCATGTAAAGAGTTTTAAAAGACATGATTTTAGAATCACAAGTGGCTGTCAGTTTCCTACAGAAATCTGAATCTATTTTTTTTTAAATTGCTTCTCAACCATATTTCACACAGCTACAGGAGAAGGCGACACACATTCGTGTACTGATTCTATCTGAGAGCAGAGTTGAAGGCAATCCAATTTCATATGTATGCAGTCTCACCATTAGCAACAAATAACACCAATGCTAACAAGAGATGGCAGCTGCAATCAGGTTTGCAGAGATATTTTCCTTAGCTTTTTTATTTAATAAAATGTTTTGGAAATAACTTTCCAGGCTCAATATTTATTATTTTTATGAGGCCATGTCGCAAAGTGAACTTTAAGTATGACATAGAGGGACTGATGAGTTGTCTACCAATCTTGCAGTGGATCTGTAACAATTTCCTCTCACCATTAACAATCATAACAGCCGGTCTTGGGCTGAGGACCATTGGGTTGAGCCTTTGTTCAGTCTTATGCCTCAAGGGGCACTTTGGCATAACCTACATTGCTGTATGGATAAAATTGCTGGGAGAGAGAGGTGTACTTTCCCCCACTGCTTGGAAGAAGGGCAGGTGAGACATGAACTAATACTAAGAGCATTTAAGCCAACATCCCTTTTGGTGCTCTACAGAAAATTGTGCCAGCTTTTGTGTATCAGTTTTCCTAAATTTGAATGCATTGTTCCAAATTTATTTTACATAGAACACTTTTCCTTATTTCTACACATTAGTGATTGCCACAAAATACACAATTCCCATCATGGTCTTGTTTCTGGTGTCTCTCTCTCTCTCCCTTTGTAAATATTATATTGCATCACCCTGGGTTAATGAAGCATCTCCCCCTCAGCTAGCCATTTCTATTTATTCATTTACTTCATTTATATCACACCTTTCTTCCCAATGGGTATCCAAAACAACTTACCGTTGTTCTCCTTGCTACATTTTATCATCACAACAAATTCCCAAGGCAGGTTATTCCAACTGGCCACTGGTGACATCTGCATTTGGAGCCACAAGCAGGTATGTCAAATGAACCAATCAAGTCCTGTGCAAATTTCATAGCGATGCAACATCATAGCATGCAAGAGGGCAGAACAAGACAGTGTCATTGCGATATCACAGCATAACTAATTGTTTGAAAACATGTAGTTTTGCTTAACGGGTTATAGATTGAATGGATGGATATGATGTTAATGTTTGGAGAACCCAGTTTTTTTCTTCTTCATGTTTTTCTGTCGACACGGAGTTTCCTTCAAGTTTACAGAAATCTCCTGTGTATTAAAGCTAACTGACTCCCATCGATTAATATCAGAGAAGAGAGTATGAAAGCAAACAAAAAGAAAGGACTAAATTACTCAGCTGTAGTTTAGTGCACCTCCCTAAAGTTTAATGAAAATAAAAATTGAATGATTGCAAAGGCTTCTGTCTAGGGTCTGAGCAACACACACACACACAGAGGACAAGACAGGAAGTCCTACAAAGTGTTTTATTATAATTAATGAGATTTCCATGAAATTTTATAGCTTGCACAGGTGTACGAATCATCAAATATTCCCCCAGGGTTGGTTTTTATAGCATCACATCCTGAGAATACTAAAATGACCATTTTTCTTGGCCTCAAAATGCCCAACTCACTAGGCCCATAGTCACATTCCCCCTCTTGTCTATTTCTATTCAATACAGGCATGAAAAGTGAGAGGGCAACCCATACTCTGGTGCTGTCATACTCCGGTGTTGTCATAGTGTCACAGCACTACTGCACTCCTAGCTTAGCATCAGGAATATGTTATTTCTTCCACTAATATGAGAATCCTATAGATGGTGCAGGAGCACATTCGGCAGGGCCTGCTCTTTGCCCTCACTCATGATATTGCGATGCAGCCACAGGGACTACTGACTGACAACTCTGGAGAGTTGCCCAGGCATACTTTACATTCAAAAGAGGTGACAAAGGAGATTTTAGAACTAATTGACAAATTGCAAATTAACAAGTCACTAGGGCCAAATGGCATTATCCCAAAAAGTTCTTAAAGAACTCAAATGTGAAACTGCTGATCTTTCAACAAAAAAATATACAACTGATCATTAAGAGCAGCCTCATAAACAGAGTATTGGATAGTAGCCAACCTCCTAGTCCCTACTGAGCTCGGTTTTACTGTTTCAGCTTTTCAAATGAACTCCAGCTCAGCAGTTTCATGCTGGTGTGTCCCTTCAATTCTCCCCACCTTTTTTGTTGTTGTTGTTGATCCATTGGTAACTTTTAAGTCTGCTACCGAAAGTTCAAGGAAGTTGAAATGATCACCCACAGGTTTCTGAGAGTTACGAATTTTAACCTGATACGTGCCTACATATTCTCTTGCATACCCGATGTAAAGGGTAGAAAGGGAATGCTGTTAGATGATGGCATATATCACATCAGAAAATGTACAGGTTAACATGGTATTGTGATACACTTGATGATATGACGTTGTGGGGTCCTGCGATAGTGTTAGTAAAGGTAAAGGTTACTCTAATGGAAATTGGGAACAAGTTGATATTGTAGTTATTTTAGTAGCTGTTTCCAAGTTTCTATATCTATTGTGTGTCTACTGCCTGGATTATTGGGGAGGGGTATATAAGCAAGAGGGAAGGATTATCTTCATGGACAGACCTTAGATTCTTTGTGGTGTTCTGAAGAGATTTCAGCTGGGATGTATAGCAGTTAACAAGTAGTTTGATACAACCTATGAAGAACTAGAACACAGTTCTCTTATAACATGGCTGTAGACAAAGGATTGTGTGGTGTAATTTGGAGAGCAGATGATTTTTCTCCCTCTTTCATATTACATAAATGAGGGAATCATGCAATTAAATGGATTGGTAGCAGGTTCAAAACAGACAATGGGAAAAGGCTGTTTAATTAATTGCACAGCTTAGTTCTGGGATTCACTAAAATTTGGTGATGACTTTGATGACTTTAAAAAAAATTCATTTCCATGGTCCATCTGGTGTGAGCCATCATATACATGACTGGTGGACTGGACTAAATTTGGTGGGTCGCATTTAATCCAGGCTTGTGCTAACAAGATCAGTCTGTGGCCTCTGTGAATTAATTGATTTTATTTTCCTCTTCTCTAGCATGCTCAGGTACCATGGAGATGAATGTGCCTTTGATGGATAAAAAAGAAGAAAAGAAAGCCCCGATTGCAAAACAAGAAAGGAAAAGCAATTATTTCAAATCTGTACTTTAAAGCCATTTGGGGGTATTCTTCTTTAACAAGGCAATTACCCCTGGTTAGGAGGTGCTCAATTAGCACATGGTTGAATTCTTTAGCAAGCCTTTGAAACAAGGGCAGATACTGGTTGCATCTTCTTTGCTAAGTGACATATTTTAAGCTTTGCTATATAAGCCATTATGGGGGCAGAGCCAATACAGTTCCTCACAGTAATTAAGCACATCTGAAAAGCACAAAGTGCATATTCAGATGGGCTTTTTGAGGAGGAGGGCTTTCATTCCCTGACTCAATGCAGCATGCAGTTCAGGGCTGGGAGGATTTTCAAAAGGGCGGCTTCTGCCACTCCCACCCCCACCCCATTTGTTACTAAGGATCAATTGGGGATTACAAGTTAGGCAGTTTATTAAGAGGGCATTTGTCTCCTACTAATCCTGTGAGCTTTCAGAAAGCATGGAGGTTAGGTATAATTGGGTTCCCATTGAACTTGACCACCACATAAATCAGAGGCGCTGTTGGCTTTCCCCTCTCCCCCCCCCCAAATTGAGATGACTAAAATATACCCAGGCACCTGGTTGTAGGTATTTTAGATTGGCGGACTCAATAAATAGAGTATACCTTTGTGCACTCGGTTCTCTCCATGTTGCTAAGTCATGAAAAGGAAGCGGAGGAAACGCTTGTGGTCTATGTGCGTTGCTCATTACCAAAAGAATATATTTACCAAGGAATCGACTACAAAAGACGGGAAAGAGACATGGTTTTATCATAATGCATTCCCCGCTGTGAAGTGCTCCCCTCCTCCCCATTTCACACAGTTATTTAATGCAGACTGGAGCCAAATGGGGTGATGACCATTATTTCTGCTTTAAAAACTCCTTGGGTAAACAGAGCTCCTACTCAATGGATTTCACATGTTGGAAGCTACACAGCAGTACAGCAGCAAATCCTGTCAAAATCGGTGTTCAAACAGATCAGTGCACCTTGAGCCACTTGCAAGGTTTCTGCATGTTTCTCTGGAATGATAGGAGATAAAGTTTAACATAAAACAGATAGTCAAACATTTGGTACCTTATGACTGCAAGTATAAGCACATGGAAATGAGAATTGTCAATAGGAGAGAAAGCAGGGAGGGGGGGAGAGGAGTGAAAAGGAAACACGAAAGATAAATCTATGAGACCTCCTGTGATGCCCTCAGGAGGCAGGGGGATGTCATACTTGAGATCTTAAAAGCACTAGCATAGTCATTGGTTTCTTTTTACATTTCCAAATTGACCAGTCCAAGGACTTGAAGCTTTTGTTAGCTTTACTCACTTTAGGGCTACAAAGGAGAAGAGCCACAGTACTGCAAACTGCCTGTTTCCCTACGCACTCCCCTGAGACAACTCTTCTCCCTCTCTGGCTTCTTCTCCTCTCCCCCTTCTGCTCCTTTACACTCTCCCTCTAGCCACCCCCAACACTTTCATCTTCCTCCTTCCTGTGTATAACCCCAGCTCCACACTTGATACTTCCGTTAAGCTCCACCCTTGTCTTTCCTGTTCCCTGCTCCTTAGACAGCTTCTATTTTTCATAACTGCAACCTACTAGGTATGGGAACAAAATGGGAATATGCAGTTTGGTTTATGGTTCATGGCATGCCCAGTTCGCAAACCACGAACTGTCACAAACTTTTAGGGCTAAACAAACTGGTTTGGTTCATGAAGTTTGTGACACAGTAGAATACCCCCCAGCACACTAGAGACACTAAACTCAGAGGGGATTTCTGGATGACTCTCCTCTACATGCCCTCCAAGTTTGGTGAGGACTGGATTTACAGGGTCCGAGTTAAGGCCCCCCAAAAAGATGCCCCCAGGAAAGTGCTTTCTAGGGAAATGGCAGAAATGACAGATGCAGATTCAGAAGGTTCAGGAGTTCATAGAATGGACCCTTTGCAAGCTTGAGGCATCACTTTCACAGGGGATCTCCAGCTGACTCTCTTCTATATGACCTCCAAGTTGTACGTAGATTGGACTTCAGGGGTCCAAGTGATGACCCCCCGAAAGAAGATTCCCCTAGGGAAGTGCTTTTGAGGTAAATGTCAGGTGCAGGTTCAAAAGTGTACAGAATAGACCCCCTGTAAGCTACACACACCAAATGCACAGGGAACCTCACCCTGCCACCTGCTCTTCTACAATCTCTCCAAGTTGGGGATGGATTACATTTCTGGGGCAGCACATCAGGGATGAGGGATGAAGCTGGGCACCTCTCTGCACATATGGATGTGCAGGCAGTACTAAGCAAGGCCAGAGGAGACACCAGCTGGGTTTGAAACCAGGATGGATCTATCCAGAAGGCAGTCCATGTAGATGCCTAGTGTAGCCTCTCCCCAAAATTGTCAGCTTATTGAAATAAGCAGATACAGTTAAATAAATAAACTAGTTGAACCTATGCTTGGTGTCTCATGTCTTCATTTGGGGTGTGCTAAAGCAATGCTTATTTGCATCATTTCATATTGCCCTACATTATTTATTTGTAAGCTGCTTTGAGCCTCTCTAACAAAATGGAACTTCAATGTCCTTGACAACCACGATGGTGTAATCACTGACCTTGAGCCAGACATCCTGGAATCCGAAGTCAAATGGGCCTTAGAAAGCATTACTAACAACAAAGCTTGTGGAGGTGATGGTATCCCAGCTGAGCTATTAAAAGTCTTAAAAGATGATGCTGTTAAAGTGCCCTGATTCCAGAAAACTCTCAATCCCCCACAACAAACAGTGGAATAGATCAGTAGCAGGGGAGGTGGAAGGAACAGAAAGGCACCGAATAGCTAAGCCCCTGTGCTCAGCATTAGTGCTGGAAGAGCAGACCCAGATGCCTGGCTGCAGAAAGTTCCCAACCCCCAACAAGAGAGAGCAGAGCAGATCACTAGCAAGATGGGTGGGGGGAGAGAAGGCACAATAGCTAAGCCCCTGTGCTGAGATCCCAGAGTCCACTGCACCCTAATCCCAAACCCCAGCAACAGACAGCAGATCAAGCAAACAGAAAGCAAAGTAATGGATCAACTCTGCTAGCTCTATGCCTCTCTTTCATTTTGCTAGCCAACAAAAGAGGGGAAGGGAGGAGAGCTCACTCAATATAGCCTTCTGAGCCCATAGACCACAAAGGGAACTCTGTTATTGGGAGCCAGCAGTGGCTGTTAAGCTTTGGGAGGCTCCTATTGGTATTTCCAAGGCTGGAGAATTCCGTCTCCACTGTTGCCTTGGAGTTTTATAAACAGTTTAATTGATCAGCACCAGTCTGTCTCTACTCATGAACCGCCATGAACAGCACTAAAACTTCATGAAAATTCATGACAGTAGAGCCTCCACAGACAATGCTTCACAGACCATGAACCAGCCAAAATTTGTGGTGAATTTTAGTTCATGAGCCAGTTTGTGTCCATGCCTAATCCATATCCCATCCATTCATTAAAAATATAGCATCTGGTTTCTTCTTGTTGTGCATTCTTTCAGGCCTTGGCATAGGAGTGAGTAAGATTCTTATGACATGGATGTATGACATGGATCTTATGTTTCTTGGGTATGCTGGCTGGTTCTGCTTGCAACCCTAAACCGGCTTTCTCATGTTCAAATGGATCCAATAGGAACGAGCAGCAAAATCTGAAATCCCAAACTCGCTTTCTGGCAAGGCAGCCCCCCACTGCAGCCCCTCTATTTCCTTCCCAGAAAGGATGTTTGGGATTTCAGCCTTTGCTGCCCCTTGTTCTGGACAAACTTGATTAGGAGTATACAAGAAGCAGGACCCACGATACTCGCAGGAGGGGCGGTATTCCCAAAGGCTCCAGAAGCAGCTTCCCATTCAGGAGGATGAAGCAGCTGCAAGTAAGCCTTTTTTCTGCCCTCCCCCCCCCCGGCACTGAGGCCTGAGAGGCTCCTAGCCACTGGGCCTGCCAAGCCTTTTCCTACCACGCTGGCACCAGCTGTGCTGTGAGAAGAAGTTGGCGGCAGAGGGCTTCCGGAGGGAGAGGTTCAAGGGCGACTCTTTACCGGTTCGGAGAAACTTGCATCCTGCCAGGGGAGAGAGAGACACACACAGCTGCTGCCACCACCACTGCTAGCTGAGAGACACAGCTGCTGCCACCACCACTGCTAGCTTGCTTCCCAGCTGGCTCACTGAGCAACAAAAAGGATTTAAAAAATGCCAGAGTGCCACTTTCAGCATCGATGGGTTTCTTGCGTGGCTCGATTGGGAAACTGGGATGGAGGAGGTGAGGTGGCTAGAGTCTTTGGGGAAGATGTCATCACTGGGCCCACAAAGCCTTCTCGGCCCTCCCAGGTGGTGAGGCTACCAGGCACCCCAAGCCTCCCCCCTGCACGCCAAGCCTTCCCACTGCAACGGCTGCGAGGTACCATTTCCAGTGCATTCCCTGCACATGTGCAGGGAATGCTTTTTTACTTTGGGGGGATTTAAGTGTCCCCCGTATAGTTTTTTATAGATTTCAGGTTCAGGATTGCCCCAGATGTGCAGGGAAATCTCTCTGCCCCCCCAAGTGCCCCCGATGTGCAGATTTAGATATCCATAAGGAGGGGGCAACTTGGCTACTAGATATATAGATTATTCACCCACGAAGTACATTTCATCTGGCTTTGAAGTAAAGGCCCCAAAGACTATGTCCTGTTTCCCTGTCTTCCACCACATTTCCTGTCCCCTCCTGTCTTCTGCACCCAGCATCTTTTCTATGATATCCCACTCCCCCACTCCCTTTATCACCTTTGTGAAAGTGTCTCTTCACCTCTGGACCCTGACATTTAAATTTTGGCTCAGGTTACATTTTAGAGCTAATTCCAATCCTTTTATTTCACAAATGCTTACCGAGGCCTCATCCTCGGCATGGTTTTCCCACATATCACACATATGGAAGTTAGTTTTGAAGAGCTTCTTCATTTGTCAGAAAGCTCAGCCTTTCACTTGATTAAACAAAGACTCCTCAACATAGAACACCAGGAGCTGATTAGCCTGGCTTCAGGTAGATGCTCCCCCTTGAAGGTAGGGTTTCCTCCCCAAGGGTCTATTGTAGAATATTTTCTCTGTTTAACCACTCCTCATTATCGAAGAGCTTTTATGTTAGGCCGTTTTAATGTGCTGCCTTCGGCTGTATTGGGTGGTAGGTTCTCTAAGATTCCTTATGTGGATTGATTATGTCCTTGTGGTGTTAATGAAATTGAGAGTCTGGATCATATCATTCTACACTGTATCTTCCATCATGATGTTCAATCATCATATCTTGAGCCTGTGCTGAGAAATCTAATAAATCATTCTGATGAATGGAAGATATTCTATTTACTCTCTACTCGATCCTCAGTGATTATGGAAATGGTGGCCAAATTTCTGTTTTGGGCTTCTAAGAGGAGAGAATGTATTATTAACTGCATATGACTTTGTATTCCTTACCTGTCAGTTTCGATACAATTTGCCAATAAAAGTTGATTGATTGACCTCTGGAACCATCTCCCTCCATTTTACCATCTTGCTTATCTCTCCCTTGTGTTCTGTATCCATTCGAGAGTCTTTCCCATCTTATCTCCCTTCCCTCTGTCTTGTTTTGCCAGCAATCTTTTTTTTGTCTTTGTCATCTTATCTGTCCATCCACCTGTTAATTTATCAATTTATCTTTCTGCATGCATGCAGACACGCAGGCACACTCATTAAGGCAAATCCAAGCAGGGTGTCATTTTTCCACCAATCAACCCCTCTCTGCTTGGGGAGAAGAAAACAGTGAGGGCGAGATGAGAGGAGGGGAAGTGGGGGGGAAGAGGCCCTTCCCTGGTTGCTAAGTGCCAGCATCATCCTGGAAGTGCTGCTGCTTCTTGATCGGCTTCAACCAAGAAAGACAAAAACACGAGAATCTTGACACTTTTGTGGCAGAAGGGCTTTGGAGCTTCTGGGCTGCAGGGGAAGCTCAGAAACACAGGGCACTGGATCCCCCCACCCTCCAAGATGAAACCCAGAAAGAATCTTGCTTGCTTGCACCCAGAGCAGACCACCCTCACTGCCCCACCACTGGTACACCATTGGTTATGCCAGGAATCATGGGGCCCCTTTGTGTGTGCGTAGGAGCTACACAGAATAGGGACTGCAGAGAAGAGGGGAACAAGATGAGATCAAGCAGAAAAGCTAGTAGGAAGCAATTTATGGTCCTTATTAGCTGTACTGCAGTGCTAACTATAAACATCATCCAAGCCTCAGGCTTCTTATTTCTATAATGTAGTAACAGCAGTGATTAATAATGTGCAAATTTTATTGGAGATTATGAATTTAGTCAAAAGCAGGAAAACCAATTTTCCTGGCAGGGACTAATTAGTATGTGCAAGCATAATCTCCTGGAAAATCTCTCAGAGGCAAGTTAGATCCTAGCAGCCGTGGCGGATGTAATTAGTCGTCTCTCATTCCTGAAAACAAATTAATAAAAACTGGAGAAAGAAAAGGTTGTCATTCACTACGTTGCCCTTCACAGAGGATCATACCGTTCCCTGTGTGGCCGAAAGACTCTGCCATGCTTATTTCCTTTCTCCTTTGTGAAGCAGGTAAATCAGGAGCAAACATAATACCTGAGACGGAAGTAGACACTGCATTAAACAAATGCTTTTCCCCCAATAAAATCAATCTCACCAGAGCCATTAAATCTCTGCTAAATCAATTGACCATGAAGGGCATGTGTGAACTTGGAGCAATTTGATGACTATGGTGACATTAAGTCTTGCTCCTTTAATTTGCATTGTGATGGAGAAAATGCTACAGAGCCAGAGCTGTTTTCAGATCATTTGAATAACTCAAAAGATATAGATTTGGGTCCAGCTAACTCAATTAAGAGAAAACATTTCAGTAAACAAATGGATGCCTTCCAAGTTGTTTCAGATCACCCCCTACGCAAAAGAACTGATAGATTGTCAAAGACCAGGGGAAACTTGCCTTTCTTTCCAATGGCATGCCTTTGGACCAACAACTTTCTGTAATCAGTTAATAAACTACTTAATGAATAAATAACCTTTGAAATGGCTTGGCCTCCCACCATTGGAAGCACTTGCATAAAGGAAGACTTGTCTGTAACAAATTTGCACAAATGGGTACCCATGACTTAATATACTTGTCTGTAAGAAATTAGGTCTGCTTTGCACAAATGGGTACCCATGACTTAATAGGATTTCGGACAATGTCTTCTTTGTTTGTTTGTTTGTTTTTTGCACAGAGCAGGCTCTTGCGGTGCCATCCTAAGGAAGGGCACACCCTTCTCAGCCCTTTAGCTTCAGCCAACTTAGAAGGGTATCATTTTGCTTCAGACTGCACTGCAACCGTTGTGTCACAGTTCTAAGACGACTGGAGCTTTCCCGTTGCCACTGTCAGGTGGTAAGGTGTCTGTCTTTGAATACGGTTTACTGTGTGTGAGTAGGGAAACCTTCCAACACTGTGTTGCTTAAGCTTCTTACCATGCCATTAGCATACCATTTGGGGAAAAAAACAATGCAGGCAAAAAGAAATTGGGGAGGGTCAGTAGTTGAGGGCATGTTCTGCATGCATAATGTCCTAAATCTGCCCCCTGGCATCTCCAGTTAAAAGATAGGATGACAAGGAAAGACTTTTGCTTTAAGATGTTGGGGAACTACTGCCAGTTACAGCAGGGACTATTGGCCAAGTGGACACATGGTCTGACTCAGTGTAAGACAGTTCCATACATAATTCATTGTGCTTGTAGGAGGGGGAAAGACACTGATTGCTGTAGAAAGACTTGTGGCTTGCTTTTTGGGATGCAGAATGTAATGCTGATGTGCACTGTTGGCTCCGACTTCACAATTTCATCCATCTGGCATCCAGAAACTATAAATGTCAAGGTCCTATTCAATGAAATGAATTTAATAAGTACACCCCAGGGATGATATTAGCTTTAATGTTATTATTAGTAAATGCAATCTGTTATGTAATACAGCAGCCTTGCACTCTTGGGAGACAGGGAAGGGAGAAATCGAGGCGTTTCTACGGCAGTGCTTGAAACTATGTAAATAATAGTCAGTGACACTGGGAGATTTCTGCATATTAACCTTCATTAAGTTGCTATGACCCTTTATCGCAACACTGTGGAGTGGAGTTGATAGCTCTTGTTATATATTTTCAAACAGTAATAACCAAAAAATAAAGAATTTGCTTTCCTCCCCGTTCTGCTACAATGACAAACTTCTCTGCCAAGCTCCTAAAAAGCCACATATGCATATATTTAAAAAGTCACCAAAGAGCACAGAACAATCTCCAAAATAACAGTTCCCTGCAAGCAAGCCAGTCCCGCCCATATTGAGCCATGTGCAACAGCCTTCTCCATAAGTCTCTGGATGTGACTTGATTGTCCTTGTGCAAGGAGAAGGGCTGTTTCGCATGCAGAAGACAGTCTCTGAGTCCCAGCCTATCGCTATTTTCAAATGGTCAATGCTATTTTAAAGGTGTCGTTGTTTCTTTCTCCCTGTGTATTTTTTGTAAAAAAAAAAAAAGGATTGGAAACCACTGACTTAGAATACATTGCAATGCCGTATAAGCAATTTAGCTTATAAGTGCTGTTTCTCTATTTATAGTAGGAGAGTGCAGGTTTACAACTTGCTCACTTGAGAATACCTATGTAATTGAATAGAGGCATTAATAATGTATGGGTGGGGGAAAGCCTGGAAGTTAAATGAGTGCCTTTCTGGAGCTTAACGCCCCTGAAAGCTGCTATTTGTCCTACTGTAGCTGAGTTCTGAAGCTTGGAAGAAAAGGATAAATAAATCCAAAACACCATGTTGTGTTTTTAACTACTTTCCCCATCCTTTTTAGCTCAAGGCTAGTGCAAGCGCAACCTGTTTGATTAAGATTTATTTCCAACATGGATCCGCAGGGGAAATAAAAGTTTATTTGAAATGACCTTTTGCTTGTAAAGTTTAATCTGTTGCTGCTCACGGTGCCATGTCTTTTTAACCACTCGGCATGTCCTTCTCAATGCTAAAGAGGGATCCCGGTGGAGGGGGGCAGAGAGAGATAAGACAAATACCTGATGTTCATCCTTGCAAATGTTTTCTTCATATCACTGGGGCTTACAAAAACCTTCCCTCCCCAGCAACTGCCATTGCAGCCTTCTCACTGAGGAATAGGGAAGGCCACACACTGGCTCACAAACTAAAGTTCATGATGAATTTTGGCCGGTTCATGGTTCGCATACTGAAATATGTGGCAGGCCAACTGGCATGCACTTTCCATGAACTTGCAAGCAGTTCGTGGGCAGTTCATGTGGTTCGTGATTGAATTCATTTCCAGACAGAGTTTCTGTTCAATCAAAATGTTTACCAAACTTCTTGTCAGTTTTTTTCCTTTGCCACCATTCCTTTGCGTTCCCTTCCCATTTTCATGCGCAGAGATTGCACCCATCTCCCACTTGGAATTGTGATTCTGTGCTTGAGATCAGTCCTTTTAAGCTTGCAATGCCAGTGGCACTGGGCATTTTGTGATTGCACTGGTACTGCTGTGCACCCTGTAGATTGCACTGGTTCTGCTGGGCTTGCAAAAAATACCCTCCACCTTCAGTTTCTATTGTTGGGATTCTCTGGTTTGACCTTAGTTCTGTTGGGTTTGCACTGGTATAGTGGCACTGGTTCTGCTGAGTACATTGGACTGGTTCTTCTGGGCTTGCAAAAATGCTCCCCTCGCTTGGATTGCAATTGAGCTGGCATTGCCACATTGGGACTAGGCTCTGTTGGGCACTCTTTGATTGCACTGGTACTGCTAAGCACTCTGTACATTGTACTGTTTCTTGGACTTGCAAAAATGCTCCCCACCTTCAGTTTCTGCTGCAGAAATTCTCTGGTTTAATATTTAATGGACCCTTAGGTCGTTGCTTCTTGGGGCAGGAGCTGGCAAAATGACCAGAACCCCTGCAGTACAGGCAAAGACCCTGGGGTCTCCTCCTGTTTTTCTCCACAGATGCCAAGCAGGGCCAAGCCACCTCCCAACTACATGAGCTCACCCTTGCTTGGCCCCAACTGTTGCTGGTGGCACAGAAATGGGTCCTGGGGCCAAGTAATGGGGAGGCTCTGCCTTCTAGAGCAACTCCCCCTAGGTCCATCTTTGGGCCTCCAAACAGTGGTTGATGCACTGATACATCACCACTAGCACCTAGAGAGTGGAAGTCCATTTAGTACAGGCCAGCTCCTCCAGGACCTCACTTGTGAGGCCCTGTGGCTTCCTTTTTGGGATGCTTTGCACAAATGGGTACCCATAGCCCATCAGAGCCAACTTGTTTCAGGTCAGGTCCTGTGCCAGGAGCTGGAACTCAGCAGCATAACCCACCATGGCACCATGCCCCTGCCATAAATGGTGGATCTTCCTATTGGCATTCTCCAATCGCACCAGGTTGACGAATGCCATCTTCTGCTCCTCCAGGAACCCACTGTAATCTTGTAAGAAGGGGGACTGGATGAGGAGGACTGGGGTGGAACATTTGAGCATGCTCAGGATGAACCCCACCTTGGTCATCAGGGAACTCCCATGGCCATAGCCCAATGTAAAGCTGGCACTGAGCTGGGATGTGGGGGTGTTGGCACAAGGGGAGGGGCAGCTGAAGCTGCTGTTGGAGCAGAGCCAATGCACTGGTCAATTGGTTAATCTGCTCATGCAGCATCTGGTTCTAAGCCACCAGGGCTGCTGCAGGTTTAGCCACCATCCTTGTGGGGTGGAAGCAATGTGTCACATTCAGGGCTAAGCCTGGTGCTCTTGATATAACCCAGGTTTCTGGGATACACAAATACAAGGACAACAAATACAGAAAGCCACAGGAACAAGATCTACAAACCTGTCCAGAATTGGGCATCTGAAGATTCAGTCCAAGGGTCAGCGTAGGAGGGCTGAGGGGTCAGGGGTCCAGTACCAAGGCATGGAAACAGTTGCAGGTACAAGGGTCTACGTCTCAGACTTCAGGAGAAGCACAGAATGCTTCACAAATTTGTATGTCATCCTGACTAACACAGATTAGACAAGGTACAAGACAGTAGGATCAGGGTATAGCTCTGTTTGCTAAACAGGTCAGCGCACAGAGGGGTGGCAAACAACGTTGCTTCCATGCCAAGCAAGGCTTGGCATGTTCCTTTTAATTGCCTCTTTTGCTGACCCAGCCTTCAAGTCCCAGGTGTCACTCCTTATAGTTGGGTTCACCTTCCTACAGGTCCAGGGCTTTTATTAGTTCCCTATCAGCCTGTCAATCCTGGTTCTACAAGGACTTCGCTCCAAGAATTAACGCTGATCATTGCTGAGCAGCCAGGTGGTGCTTTGTCATTTCTGCTGATCTGTCAAGTGCTCTCTTCTCCTTCTACACTCCACTGGATCAGGAGAGGCTGGTGGGGATGCTGACCTCTGTGGCCTTTCTTTCTTCTCCTGAAAGAATGATCAGCCCAGCTGTGACTAGAAAGTGTTCTTTCTTCCTGATGCTTTCCCCATTGGGTTTGCTGCCAGATCTGGCTGCTCAGGTGGGGATTCCATCAGTGTTGGGCCTGATTCTTCTGATTCCTCCTTCTCCAAGGAGGTGGTAGCTGGCTGGCTTAGTACGGTTGGGTTTGCACTACCACAGTGGCCCTGGTTCTGCTGGGCACATTGTACTGGTTCTACTGGGCTTGCAAAAATGTCCCTGTTGCTTGGATTGTGATTCAGCTGTCATTGCCACATTGGCTCTGAGTTCTGCTGGGCACTAGTACATTGCGCTGGTTCTACTGGCCTTCCAACTGCTCCCCTTGCTTGGATTGTGATTCTGTGCTTGACATCAATCCTATTGAGCTGGCATTGCTGCATTGGCACTGGGTTCTGCTGGGCACTCTGTGATTGCACTGGCACTAGTGGACACTCTGTACATTGTACTGGTTCTGCTGAGCTTGCACAAATGTCCTACCTTTCTTGTATTGTGATTGAGCTGGCATTGACTCATTGGCACTGAGTTCTGCTGGACACTAGTACATTGCACTAGCTCTAGTACATTGGACACTAGTACATTGCACTGGCTCTGCTGGGCTTGCAAAAATGTCCACCACCTTCAGTTTCTACTGTAGAAATGCTCTAGGACTTTGATTCTGTTCTGCTAGGCTTCTACTCCCCTTGCTTTTTTGCTGTATTTTCCCTCCAATGGAAACAATGGAAGATGGGGGCACCATCTTTGGGGGGCCATAACTTGGACCCTGTAAAACCAATCCTCACCAAATGGGTAGGGCAGGTAGAGGATAGTCATTCTTCTTCTTCTTCTTCTTCTTCTTCTTGCTGTTTTTTCCCCTCCATTGTAAACAATGGAAGATGAGGACACCTTCTTTGGTGGGCAGTAACTTGGATCCCATAAATCCAATCCTTACCAAATTTGGAGAGCTGATAGAGGAGAGTCAGCCAGAGAACTGCTGTGAGTTTGATATTTCTAGCATACTGGGGGGGGCATTCTACTACATCATGAACCTCACAAACTGAACCAATTTGTTTGGGAGCTAAAAATTCATGACAGATTTTGGCCCACAAACTGGGCACACCACAATTTAAAACAAACCATATTTTCCTGTTTTCCCCCCCATCCCTACTGAGGAATATTCATCATTTATATTATGTACCAACTTTAGTTAGAGAGAAAATGGCAAACACTCTCAATGTTAACAGAGTTTCACTGTATGGCAAGTCTTGATAGAGGATCTAAATGGCAGCATTTAGAGACTCTCAGTTTGACTAAGTAACAATATTAACTGTTTCTCATTAGTGACATTTTTATAATGAAAATCAAATAATGATATTGGGTAATATCAGTTAATTAGCTTGCTTTTCTGGTGCTTGGCCTTCTGGATCAGAGAGCAAATGGGAAGAAGAGATACTGTGACTGACATGAAGGCTCCCCCTTCCCAATTTACTGAGGTCAGGGCTGCTGATACCAACCCTTTCAGACAGCAAATGGATTCAGACAACCCATATAGACAGCAAATGCTGGTTTACACAATACCAATAACAGAGGTTGGGTTCAAGGTCTCCACCCCATGTCATGTATAAGTCACATATGAGTTGCAGGTTCTCCTCAATTACCATACGATGCCAGATTTGGATTGTGGCTCTGGCATGTATAGAGAATGGGCTTCATCCTTTCTCCTGTATAGTTTTCCCAACCAGCAGTTGAAGTGCCGTTTTCAGCCCACTGACACACATAGGTTTCCCAGCAGCCCAAAGAGCAGATCTTTTCAGGTCAGGAAATGGTGTTTGTGGAAGGCAGAAGGCTCTTCTCCACAAATGCCACAGTCATGACCTGAATGGAGTACTGCAAACAGGGGAGATAAGGAGAACCCACAACTCACAAGAGACTGTGGCACAGGAACATAGTGGGGACCCCAGATCCAACCTCCATAATGTGTTGGCCTGCCCTCACTGTTCCCCTCACTTTCCCCTGGCCTTCAGATGTTCTTTCTCAGTGACACAACTGATGTACAGCACCTTGATGCATACTAGGAAGTATAGTCCTGTGATACACGATGCATACTAGGAAGTATAGTCCTGTGATGCCTGCTATTGAAATGGTGAGCATTTCATGGTTCTATTTTCCAGGGTACACCTGGAAAGAAGGCAGTATAGAATGACATTTCTTTCTAGTGGTCCATGCAGGCAGCCCAGCATTGGCACTGACCCTCACAGTAGTTCAGGGATGGAGAAGTTGAGAAGAAAACATGATAATCAATAACTGAAATAAATAGGACTAAGAAGTGTATGGACAAAGGAATAACTATTTTTAAATTATTCTGTCTGTGTATTTCTAGTAGGAATAATCCTTTTTTGGCTATGACCTTGAAAATGTGCTGCTGTTCTGTGCTGGGAGACCACTGGTCTGACTCAGAAGCTTTATAAGTCCACACATTTCTTCATTCTTTAGCTGTGCCATTTAGACATTTATCCATTTGGTGACAGTCTTTATGAGTATGAGCACCATTCCACACAGAGCCCTCAGCAGGCAGAAGCCTCTGTTTGAAGAGGAACATTGCACAAACCAGGTCCCCACATGCATGGGTTTCCATGTGGAGACAGAATTATGTTAAGTGTATTGTGTCACACATGTTTTTCTACTATGCTGAGGCTGAGTTTCTGATCTGGGACATAAAAGTTCTGAACATCTCAAGACTATTGTGTCGTATGCCAAGATTGTCATGAGGGACTGTGTCCAAGAGACATTATTAATCAGAAACGTAACTGTGATGAACAACTTCAGTTGCGCCTCTCCGAGTGCAGCCAGTGAGAGCTGATGGAATGTCAGGGGAAGGTTGACAGCAATAGGGATGGGCATGAAACAACTCCCCAAGTCAAACATTGTCACAAATTTTGCCCTGTTCGTGATTTGTGAGCAAAAGTTTGTGATGGGACAGGAGAAAAGCCCTTTCCTTTCCTATGCAAGCTAGGTGGGCTGCTCTCTCCCCAAGCACAGATAACCAGGGATGAGGGAAAAGCCATTCCCTCTGCCAGGCAAGATGGTTGGGATGCTCTCTCCAAGGATGTTGCTGCTGCCAGGATGAAAGAAGAGCCCTCCCCACTCCTGTGCAAACCGGCCTGTTCGGTCTCTGCGAGCTGCAGCTGCCAGATATGAGAGAAGAGCCCTTTTATCAGGTTGCTAGCCTGAACAGGTTGGATAAAATCCTGTTATAAAAAAGCAAGCTTGTAGCAAGGAGCATGGGTAGCAAGGAGCTGGTGGAGGTACAAGTGAGGAGAGCTACCTGCCTGAGCTAAACCGGCAGAGGAAACCCTTCTTTCATCTCATTGTCTTCCCCAGAACTGGACAGCACAGCTAAAATACACAATATATCTAACTAGAGTTTTTGTCAAAATCATAATTTGGGAAAGTCTGTGCTACACAGCAAGGGCATGTAGCTCACCAGAAAATCACAGGCTTAGGAGCCTGCTAAACAACATCTCACAAGACCTTTGTCTGCAGTGTTGAAGAGCTCCTAGCAGAGTAAGGAGGCCAAGTCTCCCACTTTGGTGGGAGACCTCCTGCCTCCATTGGTTTTGCCCACCACCAGCCAGCTGGGTGTCAGGGGAAAATGTTGGGGAAAATGTAGGGGGCAGATCAGCATCAGGCCAATGTCATCACTTCTGGCATGACCCAGAAGTAATATCATCGCATCACTCCTATGTGATGATATCAGTTCCGGGTTGCACAGGAAGTGATGTAATTGTGTTGCTGGAGATGTTGCTGGTAAGCACCCCACCAACTAAGTCTCCCATCAATTTGACTTATATTAGAGTTGTGAATTACCTCACTCGCTGACATTCTGTAGCTGCCTCTGCCTCCTGCAGCAGTTATTTTGTGGTGGTGTGTATGACACTTTATCAAAATTTCAATGGCGCTAGCAGGCTCAAAACGATTGGGGATCGCTGCAGTAGAAGGAAGTGATGCATGAATAGCTAGCTTTAGTAAAATGATGGGTAGGACACAACTCTTGTACTTGATTAGCAGAGGGATTTCACCAGGTATATCTTGTAAAGTGGCATATGTTAAGAAAAATAATCTCTTTTTCACAGCTGTAAGAGATACAGAAGTGCTGTCCATTTTTTTTCCATCTTGTCAGCCCAAACTTCAGGATTGATGGGATGGGTAGGAAGTGGGAACAGTTACAGAATGGTGAGTGAAGCAGAAGAAGTTAGTTTGACTGTTAGTTTGGGTAAAGAAGAGGGAGTGGTAAAAGGAAACATTTGATAATGAGGCTGAAGAAAGAACATGATTCAGCCTACTCATCAAATTTGACAGGCTTTGTATTAAAAGTACAGTATTAATCCAAGGCTCTATTATTCTCAGATCATAGTTTCTGAGGTTCCTCCTGGGTCACAAATTTCAGGAATTTCAGGGAAAGCCAAGAGCAATTTGGATAAGGATAGAATGTGACTTGATTCTACTTGAAACAAATTTCAAAGTGGATTTGAGAGTGTTCTCCCTCAGGCAGATAATCAAGCATTCACACTAATGTCAGTTCACACAATGTACCTGCATTTTGCAATCCTTCCACCTCTTTAATAAGGTAGAATTATCACAGAAATGGGTGACATATGTGCAGAGTCACCAAGAACATCTTGAACATGGGAATCGCCAATCTGTTCCTATATGCAGGATTGGCCTTTTGTGTAGGCCCATAGGCCACTGCATGTGTAGAATTTCCATAATATGTGAACCATCTCTGCGGCTACCAGTTGTGGAGCAGCTGCTCATACGGGCTTTCGTAAGTTATCACTGCATTACTGACTCTTCACTTGAGTAAAAGAAAGGCTCTAAGTTAACCTAATATTTGGAGCTTCTTCATCAGGTGACAACATATTGCATTTCAGTTACATTCTCTCTATTGCCTGGCAATGTTGTTGACAATGCACAAGTAAGGAGCAATTTGTCACTATGTCCAAATCTTCTTCAGTTGCTCAGTAGGACACCATCCCTATCAATAAGTCAGGTCCTAGAGAAAACAAAGCCCTGCAGAGAGACATTACGTAAATCCAGTGATCAGTTCATGGCTGATATTTGTGTCACAGAAGGGGGGAAAAGTCATAAACTAGCCTGGGAGATTATGCACGGCATCACAACTCCTCTGATCTCCACATCACTTATGGAAGACATTTGTTGGATTTTTGAGCCTTTAAATATTCCTAGGTGCATAAGCGAGAGCCATACACTGTGTATTTAATTGTAAAAAGATTACTAAACATTTTTTAAAGGGCAGGGGAACTTTTGGAGAGAAAATAAAGAATACATCCTAGCTGCTAACTACAACCTATCAGTTTCATAGCTACAGGTATAGCAATGGCTACTTCTCTCTTTCTTCTTGCTCAGGACAAAGAGGGGAAGATCAGCTATAAAACTTGTGAATACATGTATACATGTATACAATACATGTATACAAGATCAAAGCATTTCTACAAACAAGATGCTAACTGACCAATAGAAGGGTTAAGATAAAGGTAAAGGTTTCCCTTGCTCGAAAGCCAGTCGAATCCAACTCTAGGTGGTGGTGCTCATTTCCGTTTCCAAGCTGAAGAGCCAGCGCTGTCCGAAGACATTTATGTGGTCATGTGGCTGGCATGACGAAATGCTGAGTCACACAGAACGCCATTATCTTCCCACCGAAGCTGTACCCAGGGCTATTTTTGGGTAGGAATGCACAGGAACGGAGTTCCTGCTGGCTTCCGAGTTGGCCACGCCCACACCTACAGCCAAAACCTCTGCACATGCGTGGCTACAGAGGGAAGGCCTGGACAGTGACCCCCCCCAGTGACTCTGAGGTGGACAGGCCAGGGGGGGGCCTGGAAGGATCAAGGAGGCATTTAAATGCCTCCCTGTGCCTTCCTTCCCCTCCAAGGGCCGACTTGCCCGGGCGCCCTGCAGTCGCGGGGTGCCCAGGCAAGCCAAGGGAAGGCAGTTTAAACTGCCTCCCCTCCCCTGCAAGGACCAGCTTGCCTGGGCTCCCCACAGCCGCGGGGTGCCCGGGAAAGCCAAGGGAATGCACGGAGGTGTGGCCTATTATGCTAATGAGTTCCTGCTGGCCTTTTTCTACAAAAAAGCCCTGGCTGTACCTATTTATCTACTTCAATTTCTTACTTTCGAACTGCTAGGTTGGCAGGAGCTGGGGCTATGGACGGGAGCTCACTCCATCATGGAGCACTAGGGTCTCGAACTGCCAAACTACAGACCTTCTGATCTGCAGTTCAACATCTTAACCTCTGAGCCACTGCGGCCCTAGCAGAGGGGTTACAGGTCACTTAATCAAGGTAAATAACTCCCACTAATTTTCCTGAGCAAACTAATGTCTATTCTAAGTGGTTACAAGTAACAGTACATAATATCCTGTTTACTAAAAACATCTAGCAGTATTAGTTAACCCTACAATGACTGAAATGTCAGCTACCTGTAAACTCCAACAACATTCTATGAAGCCATTATAAAGTCAGAAGGCCAGAAAACTCTTTTCTTGTTTCTGTTAATGAGTTGCTTAATTGTTTCTGGTGGTGCCCTACAAAAGCAGAGCAAAGACACATGAAGGAAGTACGCTTAGTTTCTTCTGTCATATGTATCATTGACTCCCCAAGTATGTCTCTTTCAAAGATGACTGTACTTGTTCTGACAGGGATGTGGCTCTGGTGTCTGTTTGACCACACATTTTCTTTTCATTGTATCAAGGGAGGAGAGGTGGTACATGCTAAGTAGCCGAGGCTGGCTTAAACTTGTTTGATTTAATTTGATTCAGCAGATAGAGAAAGCAGATCAATACAAAAACGACTAACACTAGACTCCCCCTTTGAAAAAAGAAAGAAAATGTTCCATTGCACATTTGGAATTCAGCCGCAGAGCCTTTGTTTCATCAGGTACATATCCATCTTTCTCTGGAAAATAGCCACCAACCCTTCATGTCGAGGTTTGTTGGGGGGTTTTAGACGGGATGTTAACAGTGAAATGTGACTGTGTGCAATCTGATTGGTGTTGCGGTTTGTAAGGCATCGGCCACAGTGCCAAGTGTCTACAGAACATTTGCTTGGAAAGTCATCTCGATACAACATCATGCATGCACAGGCAGAGTTGACAACTCCCCATCTGAGTCCTGGCACAGCATTACTTGTCTCACAGAGAGCTGGGAATGGGCTGACAACATCTCTGATGGTGATGGCTCTGGCTTAGTCAGTTCTGAGTGCTGCTCATGTGGAGTACGGAGTGGGACCGGTATGTCTGTGCAGCTTTTTTCATGTGCACTTTCATGTATAGCATCAACATTTTTGCCTAAAGGTGATGTTTCCTCATTTTTTTCTTAACTTGGTAAATTTATCATAGACATGTTCATGGGAGAAAGAATGGCTATTGAACAAAATAAGCAACAGGAGTTTTAAACCCCCTCAACACTATATCTCTCTCTAATAAAGTACTTTTTTTTCTTTTTCAGCTTACAAGCATGTTTTTTTATTTAATTTTAATACTGAACTACAACTGGACCCTATGTGTCCAGTTTGGTTACCTCTCCCTATCCCAAGATACCTCAGAGCGCTTGCTGATTAAACTAAATTAACCACCAGCCTGCACTAAACTTGCCATCTTAGTTAAGGCCTAAAGTTGATACTTTCTTAATTCTGAATTTGGTAAACTTATGATTCTATAGAATGGAGTGGGTGCAGAGGAGAGCGTCGAAGAGGATTGGGGGCCTGGAGATCAAGCCCTTTGAGGAAAGGCTGAGGAACTTGGGAAAGTTCAGTCTGGAGAAGAGGAGGTTGAGGGGGGACATGATTGCTCTCTTTGAGCGTTTGGAGGACTATCAGAGGAGGGCAGGGAGCTATTCCTGTTGGCAGAAGAGGACAGGACTCGCAATAATGGGTTCAAATTAAGAGTGGGAAGGTACTGGCTGGATATTAAGAAAAACTTTTTTACAGTAAGAGCTGTGCCACAGTGGAATCAGCTGCCTAGGGAGGTGGTGAGCTCCCACTCACTGGCAGTCTTTAAGCACCAGCTGGACAAACACTTGTCAGGGATGCTCTAGGCTGATCCTGCATTAAGCAGTAGGTTTGACTAGATGGCCTGTATGGCCCCTTCCAACTCTGTGCTTCTATTATTCTATTCTATGATTCTATGTTCGCAGTAGAAAGAGCTACTATTGCACAAGAACAGCAACAGTAGATTTAAATGCCTAAAATATGAATTACCTCCTTAAGGAGGTACTTATTGTACACCACTTCCTTGCTTCAGGAATGGAAATACCCTTATATTAAGAGTTACATAAAAAAAGGAAACAGCAACACAATGGACAACTAGAATTTGTGTGTCTTCAAAAAAACCCACTGCTTATCACAGGGCCTTTGATGTTGTCCAGATGCAGTTCAGAGATTCATTTGCGAATGTACAAGTGGAACTGAAGGGTGCTGATCACAGGAAGAAAGGTGGCATATGTAAGGAAGAAGGAAATAGCTCAAAGTTAGCAAAGAAAGAAGAAAGGGGAACTTCAGAAGATGATGATAGTTTTAGAATAAACATAAGAACATAAGAACATAAGAACATAAGAGATGCCAATGTTGGATCAGGCCAAAGGCCCATCCAGTCCAACACTCTGTATCACACAGTGGCCAGAAATACCAGTGCCATCAGGAGGTCCACCAGTGAATGTACAAGTGGAACTGAAGGGCGCTGATCACAGGAAGAAAGGTGGCAGATGTAAGAAAGAAGGAAATAGCTCAAAATTAGCAAAGAAAGAAGAAAGGGGAACTTCAGAAGATGAGGATAGTTTTAGAATAAACATCCCAAGATCACTGGTAGATTTTTATAAGTAAATCTTAAAATGTCTATCTCAAAGTAATCAAATTGTTTTCCTGTAGAGTCAGTTAACTCCCCCCCCGCTCTAACTCTGAATTTCCATCATATTTTCTGCCAAGTCCATGCTTTTCAGCCACATTACAAATATCTGACTGTATTATCAATACTGTACTGTAGCTTGTGGTATTCATTGTGTACTGGAAATTAAACCTTTGCTCAGAGAGTCTGGTAATACATTTCCTGCCTGAATTATTTAACCAGACCTCTTGAATCCAGTGAAGCAATGTGCAGAATGATGTTAAAGCTGATGAACAGAGAAGATACTTCAAGTTCCACGGACAGAGTTAACACAGTCCTAAGAGGGGTTCTTTTGCCCATTTTGCAAGCATAAACAATTCAAGTCAGCCAGCATACAAGCTTACCTCATTCTAGAGTCCCACATCATCATTATCATCACAATCAGTGGCCCTACTATGAGACCCAAAAATCCACAAAGGAGTGTGTGGCTGGTTGGGGTGACACAAGGGGGCACTGAATTATCTTTATGGTGGGAAAAGCCCCCACTTAGTACAGTCCCAACTGTCCTCTTGACAGTTGTATTGGTTTTTGACTTAACTCATGCCACACCAGCAAACCTAACTGCAAAAGAGGCTAAAGGAATATTTGCTGGCCTATGAAAGCTTAGCACTAATACAGCCAGCCACCCCTGAGGTAAATCATGACAAAGCTTCTGAGGCATATATTCTGCTCTTCCCTGGTTAACCTTGTTTGCCTTGGATTTACCACAAAGAAAAAACAGAGATTTTTAAAACAACAGAAACAACAACAACAACAATGGGTTTACTTTACTGGGAAGGGGAAGTAACTATGGCTGTTTCCAGGGGTCTTGTTGTAGAAAAAGAGCTGCCGGAGCTCATTAGCATAACTCATTAGCATAACTTATTTGCATATGCCACGCCCCCTGACATCACCGGAAGTGACAGAAGGCCACACCCCCTGACATCACCGGAAGTGTGTCAGAAGGCCTGGCTACTTACCCTCCTGCTTCATCCTCATTCCCAAACGGAATGAGGATCGAAGCAGAGGGCGGGGTAAAGAAGGGGGCGGGGCTTCACCACGTGACCGCCCCGCCCCCTAGAGGTTCTCTTCCGGAGCTCCGTACCTGAGAGCTCCCCCCCGACTAGAGCCCTGGCTGTTTCAGATCAACTTTTTACAAGTGTACTGAAGGAAAAAGTGAGATATGGAGATAATAGTGTGTGTGTGTTAAGATTATAGATATTGTTTCTGAATAGAGAGAATGTCAGACTACTTTCGACTGTATGAACTGTTAGGTATTTCTATAGGTTTCCTAATAGGGTTGCCAATCTCCAGATGGTGGCTGGAGATTTCCTGGGATTACAACTGATCTCTAGGTAACAGAGATCTGTTTACCTGGAGGAAAATTGCTGCATTGGAAGGAGGGGTGGGGATGCTCTATGGCATTATACCCCATTGAAGTCCCTGCCTTCCTTAGGCTCCACCCCTAAAATCTCCAGGTATTTCCTAGCCCAGAGCTGGCAGCCATACTTCCTAACCTTTTAGAGCCCTTTAAATGCAGATCTCAGTCTGCCCCATAGCTTTCAAATATATCAGAAAGACTATATCACAGAGCCTTAAACCACTGTGTGCCATTCCAGTCTACCATGCTGAACAATTGCCTTCCCCCGGAAGCCACTGGAGATAGAGCTACATCCCTAACCTGCAGCAGAGATTTCTAAACCCTATCTGAACAAAAGTCAGTCAAATGGTTCTTTTTACCCTGTACCTACTCTCCCTTCTTCTCCCTCTGAAGGTCCAGAGTGCCTACATTGGTCACTGCTGCTTTCTCTACCAGACCACCATGGTCCAAAGGGGACTGGCAGATATGAAAAAGGCAACAGACTTGGCTCTGTCTGTCACCCAGTGGTAAGCTTGCACATAGGGTTGCCAGGTTTACTTACCTGGCTGGCAGGGGTGGGAGGAAGCCTTCCGGGAGTGGGGAGAGTGGGGCAACATTGCAGCAACACTCTAGTATTTTGGTCAAAACTCTGGGGTTACCATAGAGTTTTGGCCAAAATGCTGGAGCATCGTTGTGCAAGCACAGAGCGTGATGGCATCACTTCCATGTGATGTTAATATGACATCAGTGTGGGATAGGTTGTTCGGGGGCAGGGCTTCAACCACCAGCCTGCTGGCCAGTGGCAAATTGGAGCCCCTGAAATCAGGGGAACCCCCACCCTGACCAGTGGTCTAGCAACTCTACTTGCACAATAGTATAAAAAAAATTTGGGGGGGGGGGATAATTGGAGGTTAATACCCTACCCAAAGTCAGAGGTCGTTTAGTAGAAAAAGAGCTAGGGGAACTCATTAGCATAACTCATTAACGTATGCCACACCCCTGACATCAGCGGAAGTGTGTCATAAGGCCACACACCCCGCCCCCAACGGTCCCAGCCGCTGCCGCCGGCCTTGTAGCTCCACTGCCGAGCCCCATGAGGGGCCCGGCGGTGGACCTGCAAGGCCGGCGGGAGTGCAAGGAAGCCCCGCGAAGGCCCAAGTAGTCACTTTTCCTCCACCCTACCCAAAGTAGTCACTTTTCCTCCATCTTCGTTCCCATGACCTCTGCTAGATAGTTAGTGGACAGATAACAAGGGAAGGAAGATGAAAGAGGAGTGGCTAGACCCAGTCTTTTGGAAGGACACTTCTTGTAAGGAGGCCTAATGCTAACACTGCCATTACTCAATGAAAGATAGAGGTTACTGGGGCTGAACTGTAGCTGAAGACAGAGTCGCCTGTCCAAGCAAGCACTGATGGTTGTTAAAAGTGGTGGAAACATCATGGACATCTCTGTGTTGTATTTTTGCCTACTGCTTACCAAATCATTCCATGCCACTTTGCTATTGGACTGTTTACAAGAAAATAATTTCTTTTCTTCTAGCCTGGCTGTTATTGTACTGCATTCTTTTGACACCTCTTAATTGTATTAATATGGAGCTGGTTCTGTTTGTACATAGTTGTAATAATAATATGATGGTAATTCAAGCAACAAATAGCAGTGAAAGCTGTCATATTTCCAATTGACAATTCTGTGCATTTATACAGAATAAATCCATTATTCCCTTGTTTTAAAACAATTAGGATAAAGAATGCTGTTAATTCTAATCGGAGCAATCCGTTGCCTTTCTGTAAAGGATTCTAAATACTAGTCCCACTTACTGCCATGTCCCTTTGTAGGGTTGCTAGGTCTTACCTTCGTTCTGGAGGGGGAGTCCTGGCCCCTCTCCGGGACATCCTCGGCCGGCACGCTTTGCGCATGCGCCGTGATGATGTCATTGCATTCGGCATGTTGGGGGTGGGGCCACTATCATTCAAGGGGGGAACATAGAGTTTTCCCTCAAATGATAGAGCATCCCCTGCAATGTGCCTGGCGTTACTGCCGTGTCCCTTTGTAGGGTTGCCAGGTCTTACCTTCGTTCTGGAGGGGGATTCCTGGCCCCTCTCCGGGACATCCTCGGCAGGCACGCTTTGCACATGCACCGTGATGATGTCACCCGGAAATGACGTCATTGCATTCGGCATGTTGAGGGTGGGGCCACTATCATTCAAGGGGGGAATATAGAGTTTTCCCTCAAATGATAGAGCATCCCCTGCAATGTGCCTGGCGCGATAATGTCACCTCCGGGTGATGTCCCCATGATCCTGGCACTTTGGGGGTGGGGTTCCCCTTGGAGGCTAGATCCGGGCTGGTGGGTAAGGGGCCTGTCGAGCGGGCAAACCCCCGCCCCACTGGGGGACCTGGCGACTCTATCCCTTTGTCTTCTAGTTCCATGTTCCTCTGTCAGTTCTGGCCTTATGACTCCTTCCATGTTTGCAGACTAACCAATGTATCTAGTTATTGCCTGCATGGCAGAGTAGTTAGAGTGTTGGACTAGAACCCGGGACACATGAGTCTGAATCTTCACACTGCCATGAAAGCTCACTGGGTTACCTTAGGCCTGTCCCACTCTCTCCCCCTAACCTACCGCACAGGGTTGTTGCGGATGATAAAGTGGAGGAAGGGAGAATGATGTACTAAGCCACGAAAAATTGGATATATATTTTTTTGAAAAGCTTGCTGTTCCATATGCTTGAAAAGTTCTTCTCTTGGTGAGGTTGAGGTTGGTTCCTCCATGGTTCCCAACTGTTCAGAGGCTTCAGAAATACTTCATCCATCCAGGGTTCTCTCAAGTTTCACATCCCCAGGCCAACACGTATGAATAAGGAACTTAGACTTTGCAGCCCCAACTAATCCATGGATCACTCAAAATCATCTTCATACTGCATGAGAAAATAGGATCTTTTCCTGCTGGTCTTTCACACCAGAGGCCCATCTAGTCCACCATCCTCTTACCTGTGGTGGCCTGCCAGATATCTTGGAGTGGAGCATTGAGGCCAAGGCCTGCCCTGCTTCCCCACATAACACAGAGGGAGGAGCTACAAATTAACAGAAACTGTGCATACTCCAGATCTGAAATTAATTTTTAAATTATTGTAAATAAACTACTACTCGAAAGGAGTAAAGCACAGCACAGAATCAAGTTCCAAAATGATGAATGGGGAAAGTGTATCCATTCCTATTCCTTTTATTGCACAAAGCTGCTATACGAACTGTTTGCAAGGAGGTTACCAACTATACTCCTAGGCTTAACAGAACAGAGTACAGCCTTACACCTTACATCAATCCATAATAATTAAGAACATAAGAGAAGTCAATGTTGAATCAGGCCAATGGCCCATCCAGCCCAACACTCTGCACACAGTTGCCAAAAATACCAGGTGCCGTCAGGAGGTCCACTAGTGGGGTCACTGACTGTAGTAACTATCACAAATTGGAATCACTTCTGCAGCCAAACATTTGTATCAAAAGGATAGAAGGATCCTTCTGTTTATGAGCTGGTAACTGTGGTGGCTATGTGGGGGTGGGGGGGAGAGGGAGAGGGAGAGGGAGGACTCTGAGGCAACTTCCTACTAGACATAAGGATGTCCAGTGCCATGCTCTGGTCCCTCCTTTTTTCTTTTTTTAAAGCCCCAACCACCCAAAATCAGTTAAAAGGGGGAACCAGCTTAGGTTAAAGGGTTGGTAACGTGTAAGTTGTGTGTTCCCTAAAGATCTCAAATTTGGGACTCTTGGTAGAAGAATGGTGTAATTATTAATGAGGCAAGTAGAAATCCCTATTTTGTAGATGAGGCACAAATGAGCAACAAACATTTATTTAACAGAAAATAAAGTCTCTAATAGTAGAAATGTTTTGTGTGGGATGTTTTAGTATATAACGTGAAATTGGCACTCAGCTTCACCCCCATAGGTTATAAACTTTCCCCAGTGAGAGTATAGCTGAGCCCCGAGTAATGTAAATAAACTATTGTGTAGTGGGTTTGCCGCATGGACGAAGGACAAAAACTGGCATAGTGCAAAGCACGCTTTTTTGGTACACAACAATAACAACTAACTAACGGCCGGCAGGCCAACTATATACACTCCAGGGACACACACCCCAGAATCAAAGTCTACCCCCCAGAAGACTCAGCATTGCTGAAGGTGCTGGGAGAGGCCATCAGGGTTTTACGGACACAATCTGGTTCTGTTAGCTAGTTAGCAGCAGCAGCAGCAGCAGGACAACAACCCCCTGAGCAGCCCCTTAACCCCTGGTTCCAATGGGCTATTCTCCTTGTGCCCCCTTCCTACACATACACCCCATCTTTGCAGGCATTCCAAAAGGAGAGCACAGACAAGAACTTCATCTTGCACCTCCCGAAGCAGCTCAAGCATTACAGTCCCACCAGCAGCAAGCCAAGTGTGGGCTGAAGCGTGCTTCCCCTCCCCTGGCAAGCCAGACAGGGACTTCACAGAGAGGGGGAAGGCATGGCTATTTGGGGAGGGTGCCAGGTACTCATAGGCACCCCCATATGTAAGGGCATGACTCCAACTCCTAATTACAACCCAAATAAAAATCCTATTTAACCTGATGCTCTTATCTAGAACCACAAATTCCCCTGTCGGAGGGCTTTCCCACATTTTTGTTTTCCTTGCTTGTAAGTTCCTGGGGTTTTTTTGGGGGGGGGATGTCTGTTTCATATGTGCTTTGCTCCCCTCCGTGGTCAATTCAATATTACATCGGTTTATGTCTGGCATAAGAACCTGCAGTTTAAATCTGCAGACAGATACGTTGATCATAAACTGGTGTGATATTAAATGGGGGTGGGGGGGTTCCCTCCTTCTTGTTAAGCTGAGACTGGCTCGCCCATTCCCATCCAGTGGAGTTCCATGAGCTCTGATTAGCTGACAATCACTTGGATTTGAATGAGGCCAAAATCACAAGGATTGGTTCAGAGCCCTGGAGGAAAGGCGGGACTTTTGGGGATGACTGCCATGGGCCCCTTCTTAAAGAAATACGTGCAAGCTGTGGTTAAAAGCTAGGGGTTGATTGGCTAAACGAAACAGTGGAAGTGTGGAAATTATCTAGCACCCATGAGAACGGTTAGGTAGAATCTTCAACTTGATGAAACTATCAAATATGGCATTTCAGTCAACAGGTTGTGTTGTGCAGGATGTTATGGGAGCTGCAGCGGCCTCACCATGCGGTCAACCCACTACACAATAGGTTCAGAGCCCTGGAGGAAAGGTGGGACTTTTGGAGGATGATGGCCTCAGTAACCAGTTTGTTGTAGACTGTAGTGGTGTTCAAGGTAGTAAAGGGATTGTGAGAGAAACGTATTCAGGTAAACAACAAATGCAGAGTTGTACTGTTCACTTTAAAGAAAATGCCATTTAGTTATTGGTTTGAAATTTGAATTCGAATTGAAATGTCAACATACATACTTACTGCAACTCTGTTATCACTTTATCTGTATCTTAGGGCCAATTTAAACGTGACATTAGGAAGCCTGTGAACTTATCTCCCACAATTTCATTCAGCCTTACTAGCAGCCATAATCGGAAAGGGAATACAGATGTAAGACCACATTGTGTGGGGGGATGCCTCATTTTTTTGCTGCTGTTCCCCTCCACACACACAGCCTCAATTTCCCCCACTGCTATTTGCCTTGCAGAGGAAACATGCCATTTCCCTCTACAGAGCAAATAGCAAGCATTCTCCTGAGCAATCCTGTTCAGTTGTCTTAAAAATACTACAGCCAATATTAACTGGCTTTGTGAGTGTCTATCAAGATGATACAAATTTAAGCATAGCCATTATTAACTGGCTTTGTGTCTATCAAGATGATACAAATTTAAGCAGTGAGGTTGCTACTACATTCAGAGAAGACAACTGCCATTCCTTCTCTTATAAATCTATTATTGGAAAAAACGGGTCATTAAAATGCCATCTAGGCATCTGCTACAGCAGTAGAGGATCATTATTCCACAATAGAAGTAATTCTTGCTTCGGAGAAATATCAATGGAAAATGTACTGGGAAAAGCCAGCGCTTCAGTCCGGAAATTGACTATATTGTGGAGAAGTCTTTGTTCATCCTCCTGAAGGCATATATAGACTTGATTCTTACAAACCTATAACAGTAATTTCTGGGTTCTTCTCACCCTACCAATACCTTTTACTGGTGCTGGTCCTATAAAGCATCACCAGTAGAAAGAACGGAGGTACTATTACTAATCGAGTTTCCATGTAATCAGAACATAATAGAGAATTTGAACGCCAAGTTGAATATCGTTCAATGAGTTGACGAAAATTTGACTTAAATAGTATTTCAACCTGAGCTTGGTGCTATTTTTCCAAGAGTAAGAGGAATGAGAATTCATTTCTTGCTAGTTCCAGTAACAATAGCTACAGCTGAATGCTCTTTTTCAACATGGAATTGGATTCTTCTGAAAGAAGTCCCCTTCTGTCTAATAATGTGATTGAAATAAAGTACATCAATTGAGGGACTGAAACTATCAGACATGCATCAAGCCACTGAAGAGGAACACGTGAATATTCAGAGAATTCATTAAACAGAACTATGGTAAAATAGAAGAACCCAAGAAGTATACAGATGTCCTTGGCTTTAATTTTTCGTGATACATTTGTAAAAAATAAAATAGCCATGATTGTGATCCCCCCCCCAATTTTTTACTATGGTATCATACAGCCTGAAACTACATTCACCTATGTGAAGTGTCTCTCAGTAACCACCGTTGGTAGATCAGATTTTTGAGAAGTTAAAAGGCTGTGAATGCATCAAGATCTCTTTTCAACCCATCAGTATTTATTTGATTTGTATCCCGCCCTCCCCGCCGAGGCGGACTCAGGGCAGCTTGCAACATTCATAAGGTACAAATACAGTTAAAAAACATCACCAGCATATAAATAACTTAAAATTGACAATCATTTAAAACATATAAAACACTCAAACATATCAGTAATAAGAACAGTTCTTTATGATGCAACTTGGGTGATTGTTGGATAGTTATTCTTTCACACCAGCTCAGTTTTCATTGTTAAATGGCAAGCATGGCTGAGGACACGATGGTAAGACCCCAGGCACAGGCTAGAAGCACAGATGTCAAAGCCAGGGCACAGGGACACTCCTAGGTGAATGGTGTGGCTCCTAGTTGAACGCCTGGTGGAAGAGCTCCGTCTTACAGGCCCTGCAGAACTGTAAAAAGCCCCGCAGGACCCTGATCTCTTCTGGGAGCTCATTCCACCAGAATGGAGCTGCCACCGAGAAAGCCTTGGCCCTGGTTGCTGCCATTCTGATATCCCTGGGGCCTGAAAGGGCCAACCAATTTTGCGCCCCTGAATGCAGTGCTCTCCAGGGAACATGTGGGGAAAGGCGGTCCCTCAGGTATGCAGGACCCTGATGATATAGGGCTTTAAAGGTTAAAACCTGCACCTTGAAGTGAATCCGGTGTGCTATTGGCAGCCAGTGCAGTGCTTCAGTACTGGCTGGATGTGCTCCCACATGTGGATATCCATCAGCAGCCTGACTGCTGCATTCTGCACTAGCTGCAGCTTCCAGATTTGAGACAGGGGCAGCCCTAGGTAGAGAGCATTACAGTAGTCCAATCTCAAGGTGACCATCGTGTGGATCACTGTTGCCAAGTTGTTACATTCAAGGAAGGGAACCAGCTGCTTGATCAGCTGAAGAGGATAGAAGGCAAACTTGGCAGTGGCTGCTACCTGGGCCTCCATTGTTATGGTGGCATCCAAGAGCACTCCCAAGCTCCTAACCTCCAACGCTGGTACCAACAGAGCTCCATCGAAGGTCAGAAGTGGGATCCCTACCCCCAGACTGCCTCAACTCAGGCACAGGACCTCCGTCTTCATCAGATTCAATTTCAATCCACTCAGTCTAAGACAACCAGCCATAGCTTGCAATGCCCAGTCCAGATCTTCCAGCGTAGAGTCAGACCGGCCTCCCAACAACAGATAGAGCTGGGTGTCATCCGCATACTGGTGACACCCAAGCCCATGCCTCCAGGCAATCTAGGCAAGGGGGTGCATATCGATGTTAAATAAGTTATGCCAATAAAGGTTATTGGAATTGGAATTGGATTGTTAAATAACACTGGGGAAAGTACTGCCCCTTGGGGCACTCCACAAGTCAGTGGGTGCCTTCAGCACAGCTGTTCCCCTAGCGCTACCCTTTGTCCCCAACAAAGTGGTTTCAAGCATTTTTAGAACCTCACACCACAGAACCATTGTTCTTTTGCTATCACTGTATCATAATCCACTGAGGTCTCTTGCTCAGTCTGTATTAAAAATGGGAAGAGTGTGCCTATATTTTAAATTAAGTCTGCAGCTCCCTTTCTTCCAGTTTTGAAAATAAAGTTTCAGTCGCATAGCTGTACAATGCCATTAAGAGCCTGGAAAGGTACTGCTGCAATCAACCGCTTTCCTTTTGTGTTTCCTTTTAAATGTCTAATGGACTGCAATGGCCTGAAAGCATAAGCCAATGTAAGTCTTGGCAACCAATGAATTCAAGCTTTGATGCTTTGGAAGGTGGGTTTGCGCATTCCATAAGGCTCTGTTGTGAATTTTTGTATTGCTTGGAACAATATTTTCCCCACAGAAATAGTTCACATATTCAACAGAGAAAACAACACCCTGTTCACATGTTACAGTGAGCATGCTCACATCTTCCATGTTGTTACCCGAATCACCAATACACATGCACCCCTGTAGCTACCAAAAGTGTCCTTCTTCTAGCAAGGAGAAAACATATGTATTGTGGAGTATTAATTTCCAAGATCGTAACCTCTGTATGGGGGGGGGGGGGGGCGTTTCAAGCAGAGAGCGCTCAAAATAAATGAAGGGAAATAAGCTTCTTAAACAAGACAAGAAATTGATTGAATTAACAGAATGAGAACCATGTAAAATCAGGTAAATAAAATGAGAGGCACTGTACAGAAAGAAAATAAATGCATATGCAAAGTACCAAATGCGGTATAAACCATTTCCCTAACAAACTACCTGCTAGGGAGAGGGGAAAAGAGAACTGAAGGCATGTGCATCTGTTTCCTGAAGATGGCAGGGGAGCTCCAAAGTGGGAAATTGACCAGACTGGAGGAGCGCAGCAGAACTGGGTGGAAAAGTAGAGAAGCCAACTGTACAGTTGGGTAACAGACTGGGATCCAAAACCTGCTACAAATTGGATGGACTGAAGGATAACCTTTTCTACATTTTCCCTCAAATTGAGGAAGGGATAAACTGTTGGCATTGAAATGTGGGACTGATGAAAAGTCCATCTGTCCAGAGATGAGCTAATTTGAAAAGGGGTGTTGTTGGGGTTTTTTGGTGTGTATGTGCATTGTAGAGGGGAGTTTTCTTCTTTTGTGTTACAGGTAAAAGTACCAAGAAGAAGTATTCCTTTAGGGAGATTAAGAGTTTAGATAGGCAGGTATCAATGGCTGAGTATTTTACATGATGGAGTAAGGGGATAAATCTTCCTGTACAGCTCTTAGAATAAGGAGGAAATAGCTGGGACTGGCCTGTTGCTCTTTGTCTTAATTATATGGGTCATTTTTAAGGCCAGGTTATCTGGAAGGGACCCCTTAGGTCTTTGGGGGGAAAGGCTCTTCAGTTGACTCCCATCTAATCCGGCTTAATGCAAAAGTTGCTTCACATTCCTTGCACACCCTCAGTGTGACTCACTGTCATTTTGATATCAGTTTGATCCATTTTTTCATTGCTATGCCCATGCTAAGATATCCATGTGTACAGCAATCAAAATGGGGGCCCCCGTGGGGTGGGGAGTCCCGGGGCATCATAATATCTGTGTGCATCTGTAAGAAAGAGACAACATGCACACAATTTACAAGTAAAAAGGGGGACCAGTACCAGAATAAATGTGGGGTTTAAATTGTATGCTCTTGTATACATGTGTCAAATATAACATACAAATTACTCTGATTGTATGTGTATCCACTGTAACTTGTGAACAGGGCTCAAGTCCTGAACAATCAAGTGATGAAAATTTAAGTGATGTCCCTGCCTGTGTGAGCCAGCCTTAAGTCATGCTCATCCATTTACATAACCAGAGGTCATTTTGCGGGGGATCGCGGGGGATCGCAGTTCCCCCGGGTGAGGTACGGGGGTGGGGCACATGACGAAGCTCCGCCCCCTGCTTCCGGCCGCCCCGCTTCCGGCCCTCATTCAGCCAGGAGGAGGCAGGAGAAGAGGGAGGGTAAGTTGCTTCCTCCCTGCCTCTCCCCACCCCTGCCTGCCTGGGGCCAGGGAGGGCCTTCCAGGGCTTCCTTGCACTCCTGCTGGCCTTGCAGGTCCACCGCTGGGCCCCTCATGGGGCTCGGCAGTGGAGCAGCAAGGCTGGCGGTGGCGGCCGGGACCGTTGGGGGCGGGGTGTGTGGCCTTATGACACACTTCCGGTGATGTCAGGGGGTGTGGCATATGCTAATGAGTTATGCTAATGAGTTCCCCTAGCTCTTTTTCTACGAAACGACCCCTGTACATGACTGTACACAAAATCCAGAAGTGCTACTTTTGGGCTTTCGATGCCTTAAGAGGGTAAATGGTTACTTTTGCCTTTGCTCAGTCTTGATGCAGTGTCTTTTATTTTCATGGTTCCACCCCAAACAATAAGAGAGCCTCTTGCAACCAACAAAAAGTTATTGGTGAAGAAAGCATCTCCTCCTGTAACCATACTGTGACCTCTACATCCAGGTGACAGTATTAGTTATCATTAAGTCTTCACTTCAATCAAGACATGACTGTAGTGTGTACTGAGGATTTGTCCTGGGCCCTGAGATGATACTACAGTAATTTTACTTCATAAAGAAAAAAAAAAGAATAACATTCAAAACACAGTATCCCTCATAAGGTTTCCATTTCATCTACTATATATCTTTCATTCACATTTCTCAAATATTTTGCAGCTTACAGATCTGACACATCTGAATTCTGTTCACTCCCAGGGTATGTGTCCATATCTTATATTTCTTCAACAATATGAACAATGGATGTTGTGTATGTCTCAGCAAACCTGTTTGGCAGATGAATTTACATTGTTTGATACTTAGGATCAGACTGTGAAATGATAGACATGTGTTCACATTGCACTGAACGACTCAAACAGGTGCCAACCATGAAGTTTGCAGCTGCCAATTGGCCAGAAGTGGACTCACAGGTGATCAGTGGCTCTGAGCAGTCTACTATGTCAAGGTCCCAGACTTCAATAACAGGGCTTATTGTACCCACAGCTACATAATTTCCTTGGCAACACCCCTTGGCACCCAAACCGCACAGGTGACAGGGCAGCTCATGGCTCCGACACATGAAAAAGAATCCCTACGATCACCACTGCTTGCACACGTGTAAGCTTCTTCCAGGAAGCCAAAGTCCTTCCTTCCACTCCCCAGGTGATCAGGGGATCAACTGGGAGTGGTTCTTATCCACCCTGCCCCCTCAGTAAAACAGTTACGTAATGAAGTTGCAAAAGGGGGCTCTTCCTTCATCTCCAAGCTGGGCAGGGACAGAAGCAATGCTTTTAATCTCTTTGTGGATATCTCCTTTTCTCTGCAGCCCCAGCTGATCCCTGCCCCTCCCCATTCTGCATCTCAGCTAATCTGGGAAGCAACAAATAATCTAGGATGGGAAATCAGAAGAACCTGATTTCGGGCAATCTGCTGGGAATTGTTTCCTGCCCTTAAAAACCTTTGCTGGACACAGAGAAAAAATTCCCCTGCAGAAGGTCAGAAACCAATTGTCAGGTAGTCCCTCATCAGCTGGAAGTTGGATTCTGTTGGCTGCAAGTCTCCTGTTCTTGTGAATACAAAATAACATCTGGGATCTCCCAATCCTCAAGGGCCACAGTGGACTGAAGTCCTGACAGTGGTACACCTAACCTCATTGCATCCTCATATGGTCATTTCTCCAGTGAAAAAAGCAAGTCACAGTGAATAACTGAATTCACATCTAATTAGTATTAATTGGGACCATGAATCTTATAAATGAAAAATAGAGTACGTATGCCTGGCATTTTATCTCAATTCCCTTCCTAGTTAAGATCTCCTTCGTCAGCCTTTAAAAAAGTTATCTCTGCTTTTCCTAATTACTGGTGGAAATGACGATCAATCTCTTTCTATTCTTAAGTCCTAAAGAAGCCCATGGAGACATCACAGCTTTCAAATCAGTCATCCTTTATTATTTTGCCTCCCCATTAATGGGTTGCTCAATTTGGAAAATGTCCTTGGAGAGGGAGGCAAAGATATTTCAATTTTCTTGCAATAAACTCTTCTGTGGCTATTTTCCACAATAAAAATGTTATCTTTTAAAGGAGCATAACACCAAATTCAGAAGATTGTTAATTCTCTGCGGCACATCTAGCGTGGCAAACCATCTCACCCCACGCTTGGTATTACAGACATCTTGTTTCATCTAATATGTATACAGAATAACTTAAAATATGTGATAAAATATTTGAGAAAAACCAAGATCTGCATTGCAATTTTGTTAATCATTTATTATTAGATGTGTATGAGGTGGAACGAAAAGTCTGAAGAAATCATTTAACCAGGTTTTCTAACTTTGACAGTTAATTAAAACATGTTCTACATAAATTTTGATTTGACACTGGTAAAGTTGCTAGATCTTTCCGCTGGCTACCATGTGATATTGCTTTGGGATTTGAGCTTATATTTTCTCGCTTCTTCTCAACACTGTTACCAGTCCTTTTGTACTGCTCCTTTAGATATTGTCAGGTACACCACAATAAGCCTACCATAAAATCACCTTTCAGCCAGTGCTGTGTGATTTCCTGGTCCCTGATGGCAGTGAGACTTGTTGATTGACATTAGGGGTGTCATGAACTTTGTAGCGACTTCAATAGGAGAACATAACTTGTTCACCCATAAACTGAACATTCAGTCTATTCAATCATCTGTGTCAAATGACTGTCAAGTGTGGTGGTGAACTTTGATTTTCTTGTTTTTGCATCTGCACAAAGGTGAAATCCATTCTCTTGCAGGGTCATGGATGTTTTTGTCAGGTAATTAAATGATGTGGAGGCACCTAAACTTCATATATGACAACAAAAGGTAGGGGATATGTACTTAATGGAAAGAATTACATATAAAATGAATCAGTTTGAAAATAATCTTCCTTGAATTTTGAAGAAGTGTGGCCAATAATATTGAACTATTTTATGCAGATGGGAGTGGTTCCAAAAAAATTGAAGTACTTAACTGAAATGCAATATTAAGGATGTTTATAGGTTGCAAGATCTGATGTTTGGTATTGCTCATTTACTTTCTGTTTCAATCGTTTTTGTTACTTGTTAAGTTAATTTTTGTAGTATGTTGTTGTTTGTGTATTTGTTGGATGTACTAAATACAAATTGTCAAATAAAATTCTCCCAAAAAAATGATGTGGAGGGACTACACCTCCCATAAAGCCTTGCATAAATGTACACACACACAATAACCTCAAGAACAGACTTAAACAATAGATAGTAAGACTTTCACACACACACACAGTGTTTATTTATAACTGCTTCAGGATGCCAGCCTCCAGGTAGGACCTGGGGATCCCCTGGAATTACAGCACATCTCCAGACTACAGAGATCAATTGCCTAGAGAAAATTGATGTTTGGGAGGGTGGACTCTATGGCCTTGTATCCCACATTGAAGTCCCTGTATTCCCTGGAGTTGCCAACCTGGAGTTGTCAACCTTACCTCCCCATCTCCTACAGGTGGGAAGGGAGGACCTGGCAACTCTATAAGTGACTGTTTACAGTTTATGTAAACAACTGGGTGCTGACTGGCTAGCAGAAACAACAGTTCTGCAGAGGGGGAGGATTACAACTCTCATCAGACCGTATGAGAATGTACATGTGTGACATATTGCTGATTGCACTGTATTGTATTGTGCAGTTTGAACATGTAAAAAGTAGCCTGACGAATGACTTTTCAAACAGCACAGATTACATATTCAAACAGCAGAAGAATTCTAATTGAACTGTACATGAACAACCAAACTCATAGACAGAAGCTATCTGCATCTCATGAATAGAATGTGAGCCAAACAGGTGGGTGGATCAAGCATCCCTGCTTCACACACAGGGCTCCTAATGAGGCTGCATGTGTACAGAATCCCTTATATGCTTCTATCAGCTTCTGAATAGTCTCCCTTGCCCTATTGGCCTAAAGGGGCAACATTATTCATGCCCATGCTTAAGATCATCCAACGCTGTTGCTGTGCTCACATGATCCCACACTTTATATGCAACTACACCCCCCCTTGCCTTTCCCCCCATTCATAACTTACTCATTCTAACAGTATCCACCTTTTCCGCAGAGAGTTCAGGGAGGGGGGGAAATGTCAGAGCAAATGAGATTTCTAGTAGGGAAGAAAGAAAGGAAGTGGATAAAGGCTGTGGCCCTGCAGGAATCCAACATGATGCGCAGCAGGGTCTGCAACAGCCATGGCTTTTTTTCAGTCTTCAGGGAAAGGTTGGGCCTTTGTTCTCGCAAAAACCCAAATGATCAGAAATGAGATCTAATGTATGTAGAATCCCATTAGAAGGCTTATGTGTGCGCATAAATTTCTACAGTTTCTCAGCCACAATAGTTCACAATGCTGCTCTTTTCCTGTAATATATTAAATGGACCCTACATACATACATGTATGGGTGCGAAAGATAAACAATGAAGTTGAATTCATTTGGGGGGGGGAAAGAAACATGATGTTGGAGGAGAGTTCTACAGATAAAACGGACCTCCAAAAGGATAAATGTGGCTTCAAGATCAAATCAAGCCTGAACTCTTCCTAAAAGCCAAAATGACTAAAACTGAGGCTATCATACTTTGGTCACACTATGAGAAGACAAGAATGACCAGAAAAGACAATAATGCTAGGAAAAGTTGAAGCAGCAGGAAAAGAGGAAGACCCAACATGAGATGGACAGACTCAGTCCAGGAAGCCATGGTCCTCAGTTTGCAGAACCCGAGTGAGGCTGTTAACAATTGAACATCTGGGAGCATCTGAGGTGTTAATTCATAGGGTCACTATGAGTTGGAAGCAACTTGATGGCGCTTACACATGCACATACATGCAGCTAGGCTCTCAGGGACAGGGAGTATTAAGGGTACAAAAAGTCCAGGTGATGTGATCAAGTTGGGACCTCATGAAGCCAGGTTGTCATGTGTTTTGTTTTCATATTGTGTTTCTGGAAGAATATACGTTCCAAGGTGGCATCGGGAAGAGGCATTTTTTAGGCTACTGTATTAGAGTAGTCATATTTTGTTACTGATCTCTGGTATTTTTGTATATTTTGACTCTAGCTTGTTCACAATTTGTGTTTTGTAATTTTGTAATGGCCAATGGCTAATTACCATAAACTAAATTGAAACTGAAACTATTGTGTTTCAGTTGAGTCTGGGTATTGTGTGAGCTGGGACAGTGGAAATCTTTACCTGTGGGGCTTATAACATCTTTTGGGTTTAATTTAGGGCCTTTCTGCCATGCCTGATTGTAATAGTTTTAGGTCAGCCCAAGTGGAACCTAACTGGATGTATCATCTGTGTAACAAGCCTGTATCATGAGTGCACTAATACAGTTTTCCATGGTAGTACAGCGTTCCGTGCGCCTTGGTGTTTAGTCATGCTGGCCACATGACCACGGAAATGTCTTCGGACAGCGCTGGCTCTTCGGCTTTAAAATGGAGATGAGCACCGCAACCCTAGAGACGGATTCGACTGGCTTTCGAGCAAGGGAACCTTTACCTTTACCTACCATGATGGTAAAACTTCCCTTCTCTCAAAAGGTTAGTAAAATTGAAGCCTAAATATTTTCCAGAAATGCTGTGCTTATGGTTTCATCAATTGTAAACTGTTTTTTTAAATAAAGAGCAGTGGTGCTTTAGATTGTGGTTCCATTGACTAGGAATAGGGCAGGATACATATTTTAATGCAGATGTACAGTGCTATTGTAATAGATTTCTGAACAGTGGGAATTTTATTCAATTCCTCCTGAACATATGTTCCAATTAATCAATCATACAGCACAGAAAGTAGGAAAAATTCAAATGCCTCTGATAATGCTCAGATTCTGAATTCCCTCTTGGTTCAACAAGTATGCATATTTGCACATATGGCACAATTTCACTTCCACTTAATATTTTGATTCCCCCTCCCTTTTCCTTAGCAAGGCATCACAGAATTCTAGATTTTAAAGTACATGGAAATTATCACAAATCTTCAGAGAGTCTTATGAAATATTGATTCAAAGTTTACAGTGATATGAATGACAGCATAAATTAGTTCAGCCGCCTGAGGAACTGTACAGCCTCCAGTTGGGGTAAAACTGATTATTTTCATCAGACACACACTCACACATTAATCTTTCTTAGGAAGGCTACAATTTCTATTTAGTTCTGGATTGATTTGGATATGGTGGAAAGTGCCATCAAGTCGCAACCATCCTATGGTGACCCCTCATGGGGTTTTCAAGGCAAGCAACGTTCAGAAGTGATTTGCCACGCCCTGCCTCTGCGTAGTGACCCTGGACATCCTTGGTGCCTCCCATCCGAATACTAACCCAAGCTGACCCTCCTTAGCTTCTGTTATATGAAGAGATCAGGCTAGCCTCAGCTGTCCAGGTCATAGCATTTTAAATGAATCCTTTCCAAAGTATAATTTAAATAGGCTGTGGTCACACGTAACAGAAGCCACACAAGTGAGACGGAAAACAGCCGGAGTTTCCGGGCGCGATCTCACCAGCACATCTGGGAAGCGTAGCACTCCCGTGGCTCAACCGAGGCTTCCAGCCGAAACTGCGTGGCAAAAAACTAGTACCTTGGAGGTACTAGTTTCCGGAAACTGCGGGGCAAGGGCGGGCGTCTGATCGCGTTTCCGGTGGCATCCGGCACCCGCCCATGTCCCCTTGCAAATAAGGTGGGGGTTTTTTTGTCCGAGCCTCTGTGGATGCGCATGTGCACCCAACGGAGCATGCGCATTTGTCATGTACACAAAAATAAAAAACAGTTTGCCGCGGCGCGCAGTCAGGATTATTATATTTCAATAGTCAGAATAATCCTCCATATTCAGGGCCAGGTGAATAAATTATAGTGCTTGCATTTGTTGGGTTCACTTTGTCGAAAAGTACTACTTGCATCTTCATGACTATTACAAAAAATCTTTAGAAGCAGCACCGTGAAGGGAGCCAAGGGGAAACAAAGGAAGGTTTATCAGAGAATATTGAACTAATGATTGTTCCATTCAGAATTTCCCCCAGTGGCCAATTTCCAATGCCTGGCCAATTGTTGTTTGTTTCCTGAGTCTTCATTTCTAGCTTTTAAATGTGAATAATTTGGGGGTGGGGGAGAAACATATCGAATAATTTCAAAATCTTAACATCCGCATGCCCATGGGTGACTGCTGCAGTTGCCATGGAGATGGGATGTGATGATGCGGTTCGTGAAACATCATCTTTACTAGTTCCAGTCAACACTAAATAAGTTTGAGAATATTTCTCTCCCCTAAGCGGTGACATCAATGAAGAATCATTAATTCTCTTAGCGAAATAAAAGAAGGCTGGAGCAGCTAAGTATATGGAATGTTGGGGGGAAAGACAATTAATTAGGGGGTCTCCATAGCAACAGGCAGGTGTTCATTCTTTAATCACATATATTATTGTTTTGCTGTGCTCCTGTCCTAATGTGGCCATACCTCATCCAATAAATAACAAATTACAAAGCATTTCCAGTCACTGAAAACACACTGGCACCAAGAAAACATTGAAGAGTCAGGAGATTTGTAGATGGCAATCTTCAGGCAAGATGTTGGTGGGGAAATTTTTCACTCCCACAATAGCCAAACCAGATTGTTTGGACAATTTTGATAAAAGTATGATATTTGTGTTAGAATTGGAAAATGGCTTAAAAACAACTGGGGGGAGGTTATTTAAAACTGCCAACCTTTCAGTTTCTGAAATTCTGGCACTTTGATCAAAATTACACAACATACAAACAATGCAAAAAAAATCAGACATTATGCATCATGAACAGTGCAAAAATGAAATTACAGAAGAAGAAAATAATGTAGTTAAAGCAAGATCATACTTATGATAAACAGTGGCATAGAATACTGTCACGGGCTCTTACAGGCCACCACCTTCTGGACACCACTCTTACGAGGGACTCTGCTAGCTTCGGGTAGTAGCGGGGACCACTTACCCACTGGTTTCGTTCTTCATGATGAAACTCTCCTGGTTCACTCCAAGGCTCTTAAAACCGGCGGAAATTAGTGACCGACCACTTACCCACTGGTTTCGTTCTTCGTGATGAAACTCTCTTGGTTCACTCCAAGGCTCTTAAAACTGGTGGAAATTAGTGACCGGACTCCATTGTTTATAAGAATAAAACGGCTTTACTGTGACATCTCACATTTTCCTCCAGCACAACCTTAATCAGATACACGTTCCCTATGTTCCAACAATTAAACCGCTCTCTGGGATTCTTCCCAAAATGTGTCAGGTCCCAATGGCTGTTAGCCTCCAACCGCCCACAATCTCCTCACTCACTCTTCGACCTCCAACCGCCTCCCTGTCCGTTTTCTGCCCATCAACCTCCCAAACATTCCATCTCTCCACACTGCCCTGTGTCTGCACATCGCTTTTCTCTAGGTGTTCCCTTTTTGGAATCCGTCACAACTACCATCCTGTTCCATTTATAAAAGGTAGGGAGCTGAAAATGTAAAAATTCTTTGTCATGGAAGTATCATAATATCTCAATCAATTAACATAGTTGCTGGTGATTGGTGATGAATCAAGAATGAAGAACAGAGATCCCATTTGGGAAAGAGAGAGCAGGAGCCCCACCAATGTCTTCAGGTCAAAGGTGATTGTTCCTCAGGAGGATCTTTATTATAATGCATTCTTTTACAAAAATATTTAAAACACCTTCATTTTTGCAATTTAAACTTCAATAGGTCTTTCTTTTTTTCTTTCCCACTTTTCAGCCCAATGGGACTCCGAAGTTGTGTACAGCATTCTTCCCTTCTCCATTTTCCCCTCACAACAACCCTGTGAAATAGGTAATATTGAGAGTGTGTGACTGGCCCAGGGTCCCCCAGAAAGCTTCCATGGCACAGTGGGATGTGAACCTTGGTCTCCCATACCATTTTAGGACACTCTAACCACTTGCTGTGAATCTTCCCCTCTCTCCCTCCTTCCACCGGTGAAACTTTATATGCTGCACACAGTGGAGTCAGTCCAAATGCAATAGGGCCTTGCAAAAAAAGCCATACAATACTGTGGTGAAGACATAATTTAAACACAGACTATGACTCCTTATTTCTGTGTATGCTAAGGAGCAACATTGGTGGTGGCAGCCATTTGTTCAACCCTAGATGCATTTTTCTCCTACGAGTACCTTTGTGATCCTGGCATGGCATTAATCAGAGTGAGCTTTTATTATGTGCATCTATATTCATAATGTCTTTTGCATCCTAAACACTCAAGTGATGAATTCTGATGGCTTGAGATGATACAAAAATATGACAATTTGTCATGCTCTACAGCACATCTTGCTAAAATATTAATTACATGGAAAAATAACACCATGATTTTACAAGTTTATTTTCAACACCAGGAAGTCTCATTTGTCACTGCGAACAAAGATATTTCAGTATACACACAACACAATACTGCTGTGTCTCTAAAATGCACCCAGAAATACCCAGAAATGACAGAAATGTCTGATTCTAAATATAATATGTACAAGTGAAATTAAATAAATAAATAAACGCAAGCTCATAACCTGAATGTCCTCCTATCTAATATCACACTCTGGAACATTTGTTCCAGGGCTATTTTTGGGCAGGAACGCACCGGAACTGAGTTCCGGCTGGCTCCTGAGTTGGCCACACCCAGCAGGAACTCATGAGCATAATAGGCCACACCCAACAGCAGGAACTCATTAGGATTGGCTACATTAGGGGTGTGTGGCCTAAAATGCAAAGGAGTTCCTGCTACAAAAAAAGCCCTGGGTTTTGACAACAAACAGAATAAGAAGCAAAAGGTGGGTGTGGCTGGATGAGCACACTTCTGGTAACACAGGGGTGTGGCCTCATATGCTAATGACCTGTGCTGTCAGGGGTGTGTCCTAATATGCTAATGCGTTTCTGCTGTTGGGTGTGGCCAATTATGCTAATGAGTTCCTGCTGGGCTTTTTCTACAAAAAGAGCCCTGATTTGTTCTATATAGTTCTGGTACTGCATTATGAAGCCACAACTAGGAGTTTATGAAAATAATCCACGGGTTCTGGAAAACATGCCTGCAATGAACATTGTCTACTTGTGTCCTCTATTATATCACGAAGGGAAACTCAAAAGTGGACTGAGCAGTTTGGTGGTATGTAGCTCTCCTAGCACCCCTTCGGATTGTTTCCTTAGTGGCATGGATATTCTTCCAGCAGGTGCTTCTTTCAGGCTGCTGTGGATACACCAGAAGATCTAATTATGTGGCTTCTTCTATGACCCATCCCAGGAACTAGCATGGCACAAGCTAGCCCAATCTCGTCAGATTTTAGAAGCTAAACTGGGTTGGCCCTCTTTAGTTCTTGGATGGGATACTGCCAAGGAAGTCCAGGGTTGGTATTCAGAGGCAAGCAAGGGCGAACCACCTCTGTTCATCTTTTGCCTTGAAAACTCTAGAGGGTCACACTGAGTCAGCTGCAACCTGATGGCACTTCCCACCATCAGAAATTAGTCCGATGTTGACATCAGAAGGAACTGCATTACAGACACCTTCCACATGATATGTCTTTCTCAAGATATGTTAGGCTTCATTGTGGAGGCAAAAACCAATGTAGCATGTGGTGGCCTTGGATGATGTGTTATGAGTTCTAGTGAAGTTGAGAGGTCTCCCTAAAACAAGCAGGGAAATTCAGGGACTACAGGTTATGCAAGGGAATTTGTGGAAAGTGGACCTCTAGATATTTTTGTATATTGAATTGGAAGCATTTGCTAGCCTGAGCCAGAGCTGACTGTGACCATTGCCCATTGTTTGATAGAAAGTGGTTCATTTAATGGTGCTGGTCCACAGTCCTCATAGACCGTCATGAGATGAATATGTGTAGACTCAGAAGGAATAAATAATGCTCCTTAAAAGCAGCCTCTTTCACCATCGGCTAGAGCAGCTAATGAGCCAGTGTCTCAAATGCTGAAAACAATGATGAGATAGATAAAGAAATTTCAGTGCATTTCCATCACCAGGACGACCTTCACCTCTGAAATAATCGAGATGAAAAGGAAATAAAGCTGTGAAATATTGGAGGATAAGAAATACAACATGGGTAACTAAGGGTAGATGGGGCAGGGATTATCAGAAACTGTGTTTTCTATTTAATCTGAAATTTCTTTTTCTTTCTCTATTCTTTGTAGAACTTTAAAAGGAAAAATCAATACCCGCACTCCTTGCACGACTAGCTAGTAACAGATACATACTGTTTATATATTTTCCCTCGCAAGTGCAGAAGGTTAATTACACAAGTAAAAATATAAATTGTCAAGAGACTATTGAACAGTATAAAGTATTCTGCAAAGAGTATGCTACTGTCCCTGCAATTTATTTTTTCATTGTGCTTTACCTCAGTAAACAGCCGTAAGATTTTTCCCCCACAATTTGTTTTGCCCTTTTTCTTTTTTTCTTTTTTGCTTAGTGAAATCTAACATGTTTGTTATTTGTATGAGACGTCAATTAGGATGGAACTGGAAGAGTTCGGAAGTTTTGAATAGTTTTTGAAAGTTTGCTTAGGGGCAGAGAAAAGTTCATTTGAAATATATTGTCTCTAAAGTATTCCTTTATCATGAAATCATAGAGTTGGAAGGGACCTCCATGGTTATCTAGTCCAACCCCCTGCACAATGCAGGAAATTCAGAAATACCCCCCACACACCCCAGTGACCCCTGCTCTATGCCCAGAAGAGGGGGAGAACCCTCCAGGATCCCTGGCCAAATTGGCCTGGAGAAAATTGCCAGTTTGGTGTAGTGGTTAAGTGTGCAGACTCTGATCTGGGAGAACCGGGTTTGATTCCCCACTCCTCCACTTGCACCTGCTGGATGACCTTGGGCAAGCCATAGTTCTGGCACAGCTGTTTTTGAGAGAGAGCAGTTTCTGTCAGAGCTCTCTCAGCCTCACCTACCTCACAGGGTGTTTGTTGTGGGGAGGGGAAGGAAAAGGAGTTTGTAAGCTGCTCTGAGACTCTTCTGGGAAGTGAAGGCCGTGGTATAAATCCAATCTCCTCCTACTCCTACTCCTCCACCCCAAAGTGGCAATCAGCATTTCCCTGGGCATGTAAGAAAGGGCCACAAGAACTAAGCATTAAGGGAACCCTTCCTGCCCTCTCTCATGATTTGCCTAAGTTCACAAAATCAGCATTGCTGTCAGATGGCCATATAGCCTCTGTTTGAAAACCTCTAAAGAAGGGGACCCCACCACCTCCCAAGGAAGCCTGTTCCACTGACAAACTGCTCTGTCAGGAAGTTCTTCCTAATGTTTAGCCAAAAAACCATTTTGATTTAATTTCAACCCACTGGTTCTGGTCCGACCTTCTGGGACAACAGAAAACAACTCCACGCCATTCTCTGTATGACAGCCCTTCAAGAATTTGAACATGGTTATCATATAACTTCTCAGTCATCTCCTCTTCAGGCTAAACATACCCAGCTCCTTCAACCTTTCCTCACAGGACTTGGTCTCCAGACCTCTCACCATCTCTGTTGCCCTTCACTGGACATGCTCCACCTTATCCATATCCTTCTTAAATTGTGGTGCCCAAAACTGAATGCAACACTCTAAGTGAGGTCTAACCAGAGCAGAGCAAAGTGATACCATCACTTCTCATTATCTGGACACTATACTTCTATTGATACAGCCCAAAATGGCATTTGCCTTTTTAGTTACCTCATCACACTGCTGACTCATGTTGATTGTATGATCTACTAAGACCCCGAGATACTTTTCACACATACTACTGCCAAGACAAGTCTCCCCCATCCTATAATCATGCATTTGATTTTTCCTACCTAAATGCAGAACTTTACATTTATCCCCATTAAAATTTATTTTATTTGTTTTAGCCCAGTTTTCCAGCCTGTCAAGATCATCCTGTATCCTGACTCTGTCTTCTACCATATTTGCTCCCCTCCCAATCTAGTATCATTTGCAAATTTAATAAGCATTCCCTCTATCCCTTCATCCAAATCATTTATAAAGATGTTGAACAAAACAGGTCCCAGGACAGATCCTTGAGGCACCCTACTTGTCATTCCTCTCCAAGAAGATGAGGAACCATTCACAAGCACTCTTTGGGTGTGATCTGTCAACCAGTTACCAACATACATGTTTAGACTGTTGATTAAGTGTATTTATTACTGAAAAAATAAAGGGACATCTGAAAATAAACAGGCTTAGAATTAGTCTATACAATGGGGCTTACTCCCTGGGAAGTAATTTAGGACTGCACTGTTAAGTTATTTGTATAATTATTTATCATCTTTGGCTGAACAGCACTTCCAGTTTCTTCACTGTTAAATGAATGTAAACATTATCATAATTATTGCAAGCTAAGATAATGTGTAGAACTAGAAACAACCATCCTGCTAGGGGAATGATATGACTGGTATATGATGAAGTAGAACAGGGTCTATTTTTTTTTCTTTTTCATGTTAAGAATTTAACTTATAACTATGTTGTAATTTCCTTTAAGAGGCATTTTTTACAATATTTGGGGGGTTTAGAGAGGTACGTTCCCTCCCTCAAATACATCTAAAAAGCAACCAGTTCTTCCAATCTCATACTCATATTCTGTGGAAAATCTCATTTTCCTCTAGATCCTCATTTTCCTTCAACCAATCTCTATAACAATGTACACTTTGATGAAAATCCATTGAGTTGTATCCTACCAGCCTTTTCATTTAATCTTCCCGAGTTCTCTTCTTCACACAGCCCTGATCCCATGTAGCTTTCATTCATGTAGGTCCCATAATTACATGTATAAGCTTTTCAGTAATCAAAAGAGGACCCTCCACCCTCTTTCAACAAGAGAGAACTGGTAGGAAATCTGTTTTGCAGGGAAAGTTGTCATTTTTTTCCTTTACAATGTCTGTACATTTTTAGTTCATGGAAATGGATTCAGTAAATATCGACTAGAAACAACAATGTTCTAAAATCTGGGAAGTATACTTCACCATTTATATACACAGCAGCCCAGATCTGCATGCTTACAGCTATTTGTGGAAGCACCACTGCATGTCAAATGGCAGCAGTCATGTCAACAGCCCTTCATCTAAGTGCTAGATCATGTAGAATGAATGCATTCTTTTGTGAGCATGGTCCAGCTATGAGCAGCATGAAAGTCAGCAGCACTTTACGTGGGGTCCACCTCATGTCTAAAATGGCCCAGAGTTCCAACAAACTGGAAATGAATGAAACAGAAATAGTCAGAGGCACAGTGAACAAACATACAATCCATGTACAGTGTACATTTGTTTTTTTACAAATATGTGTATTGAGTTATTCTCATGACACATTCAACACATGTACAGTTTGACATGTGGTTTAAACCCCACGTTTATTCAGGTACTGGTCCCTGGTTTAATTTGTAAAGTTTATGTGCACGGGTTCTTTCTTACAAACTGGTGTACGCATGTACATGCAGGTTGTATTTGCTTTCGCTGTAATATGTAATCCCCTGTAAACCAGGATTCCTTTCAAGTACACCCCTTTCTGCAACAATCCAGATCACATGGGGCACATCATCTCTTGGACTGTGCAATGCCCCTCTAGACACTTCCAGGTAACACCATCCCAAATTCTCCCACCCATTTTGGGGCTAGCCTCAGTTTAGAAGGAAGAGGGTTGCTTTGCCCTGCATTATCCTCTTCCATTCTATGCTGGATACAATATACTGCAGTTTGGGCCTGGTTTTAAAAGAACCCATATAAACCCCTGTTTGACTTGAACCACTGAAGTCCTAAAATTTGAATAGCTCCCTATGAAGGTCAGAATCTTAAATAATGTTGAAACAGAGATGGCATGATGTAAAGTTTCATCAGTATGATCAATACCCGACAGGCCTTCTGAATGTAATACGTTCACCACCAACAGAAGTTAACAGGAAAAGATCAGTAACATTTATTTTCTCCCAGTTAGAGGGGAACAAGGTGTTTGAGACAAGAGGAGAAGAACTATTTACCATTGAAATACAGTCTTGGGAGGGGGGCATTTATTTATAGTTGAATATTTAGGAGTGTGGACAGCAATTAACAGCCAAGTTTCCCCCAGAAACTGGATTCTAAAATATCTAAGCTTACCAGTCTCCAGATGGGGCCTGGAGATCTCCCACTTTTACAACTGATCCCCAGCTGACAAAGATCAGCTTCCCTGGAGAAAATGGCTACTTTGAAGGGTGGACTCTATGGCATTACACCATGTGAGGCCCCTCCCCTTCCAAACCCCAGCCTCTCCCAGTTCCACCCCCAAAATCTCCAGGTATTTTTCAACCCAGACCTGGCAACCCTAAAAACACCACAGTCTCCTACCAAAGGGCTACTCTTCTAGGGGCAAAACTCTTTCTCTGCCCCTTTACTATTTTTGCCCGTCCTCACTTAAAAGACGGATTCTGAGACTTTTGAAGTTTCCTGAAATGGAACTTCTCCAACTGAGATGCAAGCCTGAACTAATGGAGTTTCCTTTTGTCTCTCATTTGCCCCCTCTCATATGTTTCCTCCAGCCCTTCCATGCATCCTGATTGGCTCATAGCTGTTCTGTTCATATACTAAACAAGACTAAAGGAGATTGGTGGTTTTCTCTCTCTCTCCCTCCACCCCCCCTTTCCTGAAAAGGCAGGACTATCTGTCAGATTCTGGCACCAGGTAATCTCTGCATCATCATAGCTATGTACAACTTTTTTGAGGGGGATTGGGGGAAGTTTATTTTTCACTCCTCCAAATGTACAAAGCATTAGAAAACAAGCACCCCCCCCCCCCCAGCTATGAATCTCTATGGGATGCCCTTAAGTTTAGAGCAATGGCCATAATACAGCAGTAAAACTACCTTAAGCATTTTAATCAAATCAGGGACCAGAAAACGCCAAATTACACAGAATGGAGAGAAATGAAACCAATGTTTTATTTTGTCATCATAGCAGATCTTCATTTCTACTTGAATAAATGATCTTGAAGTCATTGACTAAATCTGATTTATTTTTTTATTACCATTGATCCTTGGGTACTAAAAATCCAATAAGAAGATATAACAGGAAAATAGGACAATAGTAATAGTTATTTATTACTATTAGCATTCTTGTATAGTCACCAGCTGTAATTGCTCCCTCCCCCTGAAATATCTTTTTAATTTTTTTTTTATTTTGAACAGTTTTCATAGCAAAACAACCGACACAACCATATATCTGAGCTACATAATTACAAAAGTTAAGCAAATCCACGAAACAAGCCCTGTGTCATTTGCATATATTACACACGAAGTAGGTAACAAATATAAATTAACCCTGGGTAGGGTGATGTCTCTACTTTTTATCATGCTGTTTAGGTTCGCCATCGCTTTCCTCCCAAGGAGCAGGCGTCTTTTAATTTCATGGCTGCTGTCACAGTCTGTAGTGATCTGGGATCCCAGGAACGTGAAGTCTGTCACTACTTCCACGACTTCCCCTTCTATTTGCCATGATCTTAGTTTTTTTTTGATGTTGAGCTTCAAGCCCACTTTTGCGATCTCCTCTTTTATCCCGAGCAAGAGGCTCTTTAGGTCCTCCTCACATTCCGCCATCAGAGTGGTATCGTCTGCATATCTGAAGTTGTTGATGTTTTCCCCAGCAATCTTAATTCCTGCTTCTGAATCATCCAGGCTGGCATTTCACATGATGTACTCTGCATATAAATTAAATAAGCAAGGGGACAATATACATCTTTGTCGTACTCCTTTTCCTATGCTAAACTAATCAGTTGT